>NC_059338.1:15090000-15215000 GCF_018350155.1 Leopardus geoffroyi
AGATTCGGGAAACTGTCATTTGTGG
Source organism: Leopardus geoffroyi (assembly GCF_018350155.1). Taxonomy (NCBI): domain Eukaryota; kingdom Metazoa; phylum Chordata; class Mammalia; order Carnivora; family Felidae; genus Leopardus; species Leopardus geoffroyi. The sequence continues at coordinate 15,090,026 of NC_059338.1, forward strand.
AAACCTAACACTTGAGCCCTGCAGACGCCTTTCACTTTGACAGACTGTACCTTCCTTTATTCTCAAGACCACCAATTTGGTCCAATTGGATAGTGTGATCTTTATGACAACAGCACATGTCGATCTCAATTGGCAAGGAAGAGAATTTCACTTGTGACCAGCGCGGACTTCTAATGCTCACATAGATTGATGAGATCGCGTTACTGGGCATCTGATGCAATGGAACAGGGCTCCTTCCCAAGGAAAAGACATCCAGGGCTTAAAAAAACCAGATGCACTGCCTCTGTCACTCAGACGCTGTCTAGTTATCCACACACAACTTCGGATTACTGCTAGCTAACCAAACGTACAGATGGGCAGTTGTGTGTGTACCTATACGTGAAGTGGAAATTAGCCTAAATATTTGATTCTGCGGTTGCAAATCACCAAATTCATTGTGGTTAGATGGTAAATTATCTCGTTGACTTTGGGCTGCATTTGACCTAAGAGACAAAGTCTCAAACAACAGACTCTGCTAATTGCCACTGCAGCTCAATTCAACGAATGGTTTTCACACGTTGGTGGTGTGGAAAGGACTTTGGGTTTCTCACTAGTTTCTTCAGCTTTACCGAGTGGTGTGGTCTTTGAACAGGAAGGACAGCAATATATAAACATAACAGTTTTTTCATAAGATACACAGCTGCATTACACATCCCAGAATTGTAAGTATGACGTTCCTCCATTTGTAAATGCTTATGGGCTTTCATTGAAATTACAGAGGGAAGAATGACAGTGAAATTTGGACCTGGCTTGGGAAATGAATTTGAAGCATTTAAACGAGATTGATTTGCTTCTGTGTATGAAGGCATCTTGGGCGGGGAAGGTGGGGGTGTGTGGACATCTGTACCAAAGGAGAGCATTTCGTTTCTTCTCTTTACCATTCCCTCAAAGGAATGATCTTTTTGCAGGAACTTCAAAGCACAAATTTGTGCGGCAGGTTTAATTTGGTCATTTAAAAAAAAATAGCGTGTGGTGTAGCAGAGGCAAGCAATTAAATGATTGCTCCTACAAGTTAATAAATCTTCAACAGCCTTTTAAAAAGGTACAAGGATTTGTGATTTAAGGGTGCTAATGTGCTGTTTTCCCTGTAAAATCCCAGGGTTTATTCAGAAGGTAAATGATGGGGGGGGGAAGGTACCAAGATTGAAACCCCTTAACATTCAGCTTAAGTGCTGGTTCCACTTGCTTGCGCACAAGTTGGAAGCAGCTTTGTTAGGATTCCAGCCGGCACCCTCGCTGTCACTGTTGGTTCTTGTATAGTCAAGCCCCACTTCATGCAGAGCAAATCTTTGCTCAGTTAAGCGAGCGTCAGTCACTGGTAAGCTTGGCTGCCGGCCCAGGGTTGTTAGACTTTTCCATGCTACACCTGAATGAGATATTGACGAGACATTGCTACCCAAACAGAGTTGAGAAACTGGATAAAAAAATAAATAAATTAAATTGTCATGGGGCTGACAGAATAATTTTGAAAATGCAACTTACACTTCCAGTGTACAAGCAGAACAAGGAAGCCGCTGCCTGCTTGGGACCAGGTGGCGTATCCCTGGGTTGGTTGAAAACATTTTTCCCCCTTACTTTGCGCCTCACGACTGTGGATTTGGAATGGAGGATGGGGGGTGAGGGAAGAGGTACTGACAGATTATAACCCTGTGTAGAACCTTTTGGTCAGTTCATTCGAATAGGCCTATTATCTGCTTAACAGAAGCTTCCCAAAACAAAACGCCGTGGAATACAGTTACGAGGCTTTGGGGGTGAGGAGAACATTCTGACAGTAGGTAATTTCTGCTGGGGACAAAAATAAGGATCAGAGAAAATCAGGGACGGAGTGGAAAAAAAGACGTAAAGTAGGAATAGTTTTTAAATAGGAATGGCTGGCAGAGCTATTAATCACAGAGTGCTCTGAGCCACAACAGGGGTCGTGGGAGGGCCGGGGAGACCAAAGGACAGAGGCGAAAGGCACCACCAAAGCCCCTCCCCTCAAAAGAAATGTAAGAGGACTGACCTATTCATATAGTATATATGTATCTAGATATCTATATGTATACACACATATATAGATATATATAGATATATATAGATATATAGATATATAGATATAGATATAATAGATATATATAGATATATAGATATATAGATATAGATATATGTGTGTATATATCTATATACATATATAGATATATATTTCAATCCAAGGGGTTTTAGTAAATGTTTAGATTCTTTGTTTTTTTTTTTACTATAGAATGAATGGTGTGTTGTTATCATGGCAGTTCTTATTCTTATCCTAAAAAAGTGGAAAAACTGAATTTCATCCATGGCAATAGAGGATTCAGGTGATTTGGCAAACTGATAGAAGAGGGAGGGCGTGGGGGAGGGGAGAGTCCTCTGCTGAACCCCAACGCTCAGGCAAGGCTTTGTCTCAAAAAAAAAACAAACAAACAAACTGTTAGTTGGAGGTTTGCTGGGAGACATCAGAAATTACTGTAGGTTCTAAAGATTTAATAACTTCTTTTAAAATAGATTCAGTACTCTTGTAGCGGGCACGTGATCTTTGAATGCATAATTTCTCATGGAAATTATGTAATTTCTCCCCCTAGCTGTGTCTGTATTGAAAAAGGACAATTCTGAGAGTGCTGGCATTTTGCTCCCTCCACATCCAGCTCACATCCCTACTAGAGGCAGGTGCTGTGGGACTCCGTGGGGCGGCGTGACCCGCACGGGGAACGGTGGCTCTTCCTCTCTCAGTCTCTCAACTCACGCTCTAAGCACAAAGTGTCTTAACTGGCTTTCCGGACTCTGGACTTCCATGGCTCCGCCAAAGCCCATCCCATAGCAAAGAAATCAGAGCATCATTTGCAAGTCCCTGGTGAGCTCTGGCGGTCAGGCAGCTCGACTCAAGGCGTTGAGGGACTATCCTCCACATACATCGACAACATCCCCTCCCCTTCTGCAGATACCTCTCTTCACTTTGGTATCGTAATCTGTGAGTGGGGGGTAGTAATACCTACTTCATGGGTTGCTGAGGAAATTAAGTGAAAGCAAAGCTCCCAGCCTGGTGCTTAGCGTGTATTAAGTGCTTCGTAGTAGCCAGGCCCTTTGAGAAATGGGGGTTATTTATCTGTAGTATTAAAGAATAGGTGTGAACATTAGAAATTTTCTTCAAATATAAGCAGGGCCAGATTCGTGAATGCGCAACCTGTGTAGCCACCTAGGCCCAATGCTCTGAAGGGCCCCACACTTGGTTGAATGTTCCCTGGCACAATCTGGAAATTCTGAATACTTTTGGAACAAAGGGACTCCGCATTTTCAATTTGCAGGGGCCCCAGGCTGTGTAGCTGATCCTGAATGTTGTTATTTTATTTTGCCCATGAGTTTTATTCCTTTTCCTGCTACAACTTTCAATGAATATTTTAAATTAGCTTTTGGTGTTATCAGGCACAAACTAACCACTCAGTTCATTCTTCTTTTTTGTAGTTGTTGTTTTTCACTTTTTTTTTTTTTTCTGCTACGTATCTCCTACTCATGCCTAGTGTGCTCCCATTACACGGCAGTCCCTGCCCCTGCTTACCTTGCTTGCCCTACTAAGCCCCCATTCCCTTGAGAACAGGTACTCTGCTATTCCTTTGTTTTTATTATGTTTCCTTAGTTTTGACAGGCAGAGAGAGACAGAGCACAAGTTGGGGAGGAGCACAGAGAGAGGGAGACACAGAATCCAAAACAGGCTCCAGGCTCTGAGCTGTCAGCACAGAGCCCGACGCAGGGCTCGAACTCACGAGCTGGGAGATCGTGACCTGAGCTGAAGTCAGACGCTTAACCGACAGAGCCACTGAAGCACCCCAACTCTGCTATTCCTTTGATCTCCAGTGCCCTTCCTGTTCCTCTTGGATGAGCCTTAGCTCAGTTTCTCCACTTCACAAGCAGAAAGAAGCTTTCCTCGGCAGTGTCCTCACGGCGTCTTGGCACACGCCTGTTCTAACGCTTCCCTAGTCCATGCCCTGGACAGTAAGTTCTTTCAAGGGAAGAGACTTTCTCTTTTCGAACCTGCCGCTTCCCATCATCCTGACCCGCAGCTGGTGTTCAGTTTGTTGACTCAGGAAGTGAACGAGCAAACCAATCACCAAAGCTTCCTAGAGCACAGCTGATTCTCATCTCACCTTTAAAAAATTTTTTTCGGCTTTCCTTTGGTAAAGCATTTTTAGCAATGAATGCCTCAAATACAGCAACAAGGGCCAAATTCAGGATTGCCTTTGAGGTAGAGACCCCTACTTTGGTATTTCAATTTGAGAAAATGATGTTTCTTTCTTATTCAAATAGAATACTGTCTCTAATGACTTATCATGACGAAAGGGATGCTTTCCTGACTTTTAACAACCCCCTCACACATACACCCACCCCAGTTTATCAACTGTGATTTTGAAAAGGTGTTTCTTAACTGGTCTCAAGTTGGTTGAAATATTTGCGCTTTCATTTTGTTCTTCAAAGTTGCCTGCGTTGCTTTCCTCCTTTTCTCTCCAGGTTCCTCTTGCTTTTGCAAACTCTTCAGTGCATAGATGTACATGGTGAAAAGGGGGTTGAGAAAGCATGGGTGCCATTGGCTACTTGGTGGCACCTTCCTTTTGTTGTTCTGGGTTGTTTTTAGAGTTCGTATCATTGATGTGCTTGGGGCACTGGTGACAAGATGTTAATGGTTTCCTGACTGGGCAGACAGCTGTGTTGAGAGGTGTTAAGTTTTCAGTAAATTCATCTGTTTTATTAGTTCAAATTTACTTGCAATGTTAGCTCATTTACAACTGAATTTGTGGTTAATGTTTTTTCTCCACCTTTAGCAACCTCTGTTTCTTTGCTGTTTTCGTGTTATTTCATTTGAAAAGTACTGAGATTTCTCCTTCCCTCTCCCCAATAAGTTAGGATATCTTTTACCGAATAAATAAACAAGGGCTTGGGAGGTCTGCCTTCCTCAAGAACATTGCATGGTTCTAGGGCTACATAAGTGATAATCCCAAGTTGCTAACAATGAAATATCTGCAGTTATCATTACAGATAAATTCACTCCGTTTAATAGAAGGCTTTGGCATGTTTCTGCTTTGCTCCTCCTAGTTTGTGTGTGTATTGAAGACGTGAGTGTGCCAGAAGCGGGTAGAAGCAAGAGTTTGGCCTTTTGGTTGACATGTTGCAAACTTTTTATTGATGTAAAAACCTCAGTATGATGCTATATCCCAATCCCAATGTTCTTGGCTCTTTTTATCATTACCCGTCCCCCATTTCCTCTCCTTCAAATTCTTTTTTGTCCTTCTGCAGTCTGAATTGAGAAATCCTTCATAATTTCTGAGGACTTACCTTCAGTTTTCTTGCACATGGATTCCCCTTGCTTCCCTACGTGAATTGGAAGCTTCTGGAAGACAAGGCCCTTCTTCTTTGTACTCCAAAGGATACATCCTGGTGTGATGCCAGCCCCACTGTTGATGCTTTTAAATCCTCAATGATTCAGTGATTACAATGGCCTCCTTTTATCCTGAGTAATCAAATCGGCCATTTCAGCCGTGGTTCTGCGGGCATTGGCTGTGTCTTCGGATTAAGCTTGTTTGGGGTCGATTCTTTCCTGAAATACTTTCTAAGCACAGCAGAAACAGCAAGACAGAGTCACTGTGTAATGGGTAGAAATGCTAGGGCCAAATTCTACTAGGCCTGAATGTTAAATGTTTAGGATTGGAAAATCAGTTTCATATTTTGCAAAATTACTCAGGAGAACACTTTATTGCGCATTGTCAGGTTTTTGAAAAGGAATGGGCATTGCAGTGGTATAGGTTAAATAAGGCAAAGTAACATGTACTGAGTGATCTCAAGGGGTCAGCATACATAAGAGCTTATAGTCCTCTTAGAGTAGCAACGTATAATGGTTAAGAATCTTAACCATTTCGGGCTGGAGAAGGTATTGAAAATTACATAGCCAAGCCTCCTCATTCTGTCATTGAGGGTGTTGAGTCCTCAGCGGATTTAGATATACCCTATTCGAGAACATAGAAATAATATTTTTAATAGCAATTAATATGAGCCAGGCACTTGTTTAAATGCTTTGAGCATATTAATTCATTACCTCATAACACCTTCGTGAGGTAGGTTTCTGTTTCTGTTTCTTTTACAAATGAAGAAACCGAGGCAAAAAGAGGTTAGGTCGCTCACCCAAGGTCTGATGTTTCTGTCTATCTCTAGAATCTGTCCATTTTTCTCTATTCCCACTGTCCTTACCTTGGGCCAAGCTACCGTTACCTCCTATCTAGACTCCTCACCAATCATCCTGCATCGCGATAGCTTCTGCCCTGGCAGACTTCACAATCTGTTTAAAACTCCAGTCTGTGCATGGCCCTGCCCCGCTGTTGGTGGCCACACATTGCTTATAGGAGCTGCAGGAGGCAGGCTTTCCTGGGGTTCCAGAGGCCTCTTTCATGCTCACTCCCCTGCCTGTGGTACTGTAGCACTCCCCCTCCACTCACTCACATGTTAGAACCTTTGCAGGTGCCATATCTTGGGTCCATTCGTCCTGGACTTACTTCTACCCACCACTGAGATCCTAACTCAGAAGTTGCCACCTCAGGGCAACCTTCTCTGACTCCCTAGCTAAGCTGTAAGTCACTATTACAAATCTTTCAGTCCTCAGGGACTGTATCCATTTGACCTACCTTTGTGTTCCTAGAACGAATACAGTAGTTTCCCCCTATTCATGGAGAATATGGTATGTTCCAAGACCCCCAGTGGGTTCCTGAAGCTGCAGATAGTTCCAAACTCTATAAATACTGTTTTTTTCTTACACAGACATACCTATGGTAAGGTTTAATTTATAAATTAGGCACCATAAGAAGTTAATAACAATAACTAATAATGAAATAGAACAACTGTAATAATAACTGTAATAAAAGTCATGAATGTGGTCTTTCTCTGTCTCTCTTTCAAAATATCTTATTGTACTGCACTCACCCTTCTTCTGGTGATGACGTGAAATGATAAAATGCCTACCTGATGAGATGAATGAGGTGATGACGTAGACCTTGTGAATGGTGTTAGGTTACTGTTGACAGTACATCAGAAGGGGGATCATCTCCCTCCAGACTGCCGTTGACCATGGGTAACTGAAACTGCAGGAAACCAAACCAAGGATAAGGCGGGGTCCCCTGTATGGTGCCAAGTGCATAGCTGACAACCAGCATTTGTTGAAGGAAGGAAAGAGAGGAGGAAGAAAGCCCTGAGGTGCTACGAATAATTCATCCTTGACTCTAAAGGGTCAGGACTTGGAGTTTCAGTATCTGATTTGAACCCCCACTGTACTGCCCACTGATTGGGAAAATGAATAAAATTGGAGTGAGGACAAAAGAAGAGTCAAGACTGATACTGAGAAGAATTCCAAGTAATCTCTATGGTTCCTCAGCCTGAAAGAGAAGGACCACAGCTCCTCACCTCTAAAGTGTGGGCTCTGCGTAGTGACTTCTTTGTCAAAAGTACAGTGTGAAAAGAGGGGTGGGAAAGAGTAACTTCACAGTGGATCTCCGCCAGGTGGATCAAGGTCAGGTTATCAACCGTGATAAGCCATGTTCATAGTATGTACCTTTGATATGATGTGATAAAAACAACACTTCACCTCTATGGTCTTTCACCCCCAAACCCATAACCCCAGTCTAATCATGAGAGAAACAGCAAACAGATCTTGGCCAGCATTCCTCAAAACTGTCAAGGTCATCAAAAACTAGGAAAGTCTCAGGAACTGTTATAATCAAGAGAAACCTAAAAAGACAAGAGCTAAATGTAATGTGATACCCTGGATGGGATCCTGGCACAAAAATAGAGAAATAGGTAAAAATTAAGGAAACATGAATAAAGTATGGGCTTTTGTTAATAATAATGTGTCAGGGTGCCTGGTGGCTCAGTCAGGAGTCAGCTGACACTTGATTTCAGCTCAGGTCATGATCTCACAGTTCTGAGATGGAGCCCCGCAACAGGTTCTTCTCTGACAGTTCTCTCTCTGTCTTTCTAAGACAAAAATAAAGTTTAAAAATAATAATAATGTGTCAATATGGGTTCATTAGTTGTGACAAATGCAATCCACTAATGTAAGATGTTACCAGTAGGAAACACTGGGTGGTAGAGATATGGACGGGGACTCTTTTACTATCTTCACAACTTCTCTGCAAATTTAAAAGTATTATAAAATAAAAGGTTTATTTTTAAAAAGTCATGCTGAGGTTTTGAGGTTGGGTGACTGGGAAAGAGTCAGTAGTGTTAAAACAGCAGGAGGATCATCCAAGAAGTCACTGGCTCTGAGCATTAGGAAGTGTGGGGTGGGGCAGAAGGAACTGATGGTGAAATCAAACCTCATGGTCAAGGCCATGCCAGGAGCTGAGGAAGACGGGGTGGGGGGCACCACAGAAAGTTTGGCAGAGAAAAGAAGGAAGGGGGATTCGATTGGAGCTAGAAGAGACAATAGAGGCCAGGGAGGATTTTTCAAGATTTAGAAAGATGTGTATTTATCTATAACATAGGAGAAGAAATTGCTCAAATGCTTGTTTTATTCATATACAAGAGTGAGGTATTAAAAAGGTGATAGATGCATGGTTAGGGTTGTGGATGGGATGGCTTTAGGGTGATTTTGTGAGCCAGTTTTTTTTTTCACTTGAGAGAATCCCAAAATACTGGTGTTTGTCTTTTTTCTAGAATCTTCCATGTCTCATTAACAGAATCCTCTGGTCTTGCCTTGGGGATATACAATTGCCTAAGGCATTCTGGGAGTCCAGTGTGGAAGAAGAGGAGGGAATGGAGGCTTTCCTACAATGCCCTCATTTTGAGCCCCAGCCCTTCTTCCCCCACACCCTATGCTCCTGGTGTTACGGTCCTTAGAATTTCTCTAGCTTGGTTTCTCCAAAGACAAAGTGAGGAGGAAGAGTGAATCATATGCTTTGTAGAGACAGACTTTCAGTCCTGCCTGATTTTAGCCACATGCCTCACCCCTGCCTTAAGCCAACACCTGATACCCAAAGGCCTTCATTCCTGAGCTTCAGGGTAAAGAGTCCTCCTCCCTGTTGATTTCCTACTTTGCTGGTGTTTACAGTTCACTTCCTGCATATCTATTGAGCAGATATTGCTCTACACTCTGCTTTTCAACTCTTCTTCTTATTTTATTAAATTTTTAAAAAATGTTTATTTATTTTTGAGAGAGAGAGAATGCACAAGCAGGGGAGGGGCAGAGAGGAGACCTAGAATCCAAAGGGCTAGAACTCACGAACAGTGAAATCATGACCTGAGCTAAAGTCAGACACTTAACCAACTGAGCCACCCAGGAGCCCTGCTTTTCAACTTCTTGTACCATGGTTCAAAATTAGGTATGTCTCCTCTTTTCATCAAAAATGGAGACTATGGGAAAAAAATAGAGAATATGTTTCTGTTTCTCCTTAGTGTTTTACTGATAATTTATGATATAAAGGTGATAGAAAAGTCTTTGGTTTTTATAATCAAAATTTCACAGGTGCCTGGGTGGCTCCATGAGTTGAGTGTTCGATTCTTGATTTTGGCTCAAGTCGTGATCTCATGGTTCATGAATTTGAACCCTATGTCAGACTCCAAGCTGACAGCTCAGAACCTGCTTGGGATTCTCTCTCTCTCTCTCTCTCTCTCTCTCTCTCTCTCTGCTCCCACCCCACCACTCTTATTCATGTTCTCTCTCTCAAAATAAATAAATAAACTTAAAAAAACCCCACGAAATTATAGAAGTCAACATTTAAAATCAGCATTATTTTCTCATGTATGTGTGTTCTTGCTTTTAAAATATGTGTTTAAACTTTATGTATTACATAGTCTGAGGATTTGTTTTAATGAAAAAGCAGAATGTAATTAAAGAACAGAGCTGCCAATTTTTTTTTCTAAGGAGTCTGTTGGTTTATGGTTTAGTCCTTAGGGTATATCACCTTCTCTTTCAGGGCAATCCTCACATTTTTGAGAAGTAAGCAGGCTTTGTCAAGTGATCCAAGAATCAAAGTTTGTTTTGTGGAATGGAAGTTCACCAAACCTGAGGCCCTTTTTTGTACCACCCTATTCATTTTTTCTCTTTTAATATTTTAGTGATTTTTTTATGACAAAAATAAAAGATCCTAACTTCGGCTCCTTGAGCTGTATTTACTTGTCAGCTAGTTGAGAGTGGAGGGAAGGAAGCTGGCTTTTCTCGAATCTTTTCTTTCCTGGAAGAAGAAGGCTAGAGATTACCCAGATTTCTGGTCCCTTAAGATCTAGCTCACTCAATCCAACAAAATTATTCCTCAGTGAAATGCTGTCCTTTTCATTCATGCAGCTTGAACTTTCCTTTGGTAAAACTTCCAAGTGTGCTGAGCAGAACCTTGCTTTTCTTCTTTCTACTCAGTGAACCCTTCTCTCTACCCTCTGGAGTAATACCTACAATAACTCTCTCTCAGAGGAGGTTACTGTCTAGGAAAGGGGCTTAGGCAGTGGGGAAAAAAAAAAGAAAAAAGAAATGTTGCTCTGTTAGTAAATGTCAGCTCAAACAAACACATCTCCTAAGAGATTTCCAAATAGATGCATCTTCATTTCTCGACACGGTGATGGGATTATTTTATCCCATTTTTGTAACCTATGATTTCCCAATAAGAATGTATTAGAATATGGGGGTTGGTGGACCTGGAGGGCTGTATCTACCATCAAGTGTCTTTCAGAACAGATGCCTACTGCTGAAGAATATAGTTGCTTCCTACAGAAGCAGGGAAGTTTGATCCCTGGTTCACCCCAAGCCACTAAGTTAGCAAAGCATACTCACCTTTAGGAATGTTCTCCCTAGATCATTTTGAGTATAAATCTACTGTTCCCTAAAACCCAAGACCCACAGGAGTTTATTTCTTTTAACTTACGTCAGCCTTTACTCTTTCCCATCATGCTGTCATGGCTTAGCTGGAGAGGCCAAGTTTTAGTTTGTAATCATGAATGCTTATAAGGCAGGAGGCCAAAGCTTCCTAAATTGCTCACTGAGCCTCATTGTAAATTTATATTGAACTCTTAATGGCGGGAGCATTAAAAAAATTGGAGCTTTTGAAAGGTGATCTCATTTCAGAATTTTTTTTTTCTCTTCTATATCCTCTGGTTTAAACCACATTATTTAAAAAAAAAATTCTTTAGTTAAGTCAGAAGTCTGGATGTGTAATTGTCATTGAATTTACTTTAATGATAAAAACAGGAAGGGGATGATCGTCATTCAGAAAACCGTTATTGGATCTGCTGTGTCCTTAGTCACTCCGCTGAACCTAAAGATGAATAAGATACGGCTCCTACCCTCAAGTCACTTAAAGACTAGAAGAAAACAAAATAAAACAAAAACGAAAACTCTGTAGTACCTGTTAGTATGTATTATGCTGCATAACAGATTACTCGAAAACAGCAAATTATCTATTCTTTCACAAAGTTTCTGAGAGTCAGGAGCATGGGAGCAGCTTGGTTGGCTAGTTCTGGTTCAAGATCTTTCATGAGGCTGCACTCAAGGTCTTGACCAGGAGGAAGGTCATCTGAAGGCACAACAGGGCAAGAGGATTTGCTTCCAGGTTCACTCACATGGCTGCCGGCTGGAGGGTCTTGGTGTCTTACCACATGGGCCTCTTCATATGGCTGTTCACAACATGGCAGCTTGATTTCCCCCAAACTCATGATCAGAGAGAGAGAGAAAGAGGACAAAACAGAAGCTGCATTGTTCATTACAATCTAATCTCTGCAGTGACATACCAGCACTTCTGCTGTATTCTGTTGGTCACACAGACCAGTCCTGGTACAGTATGGGAGGGTCCTAGACACAGGTATGAATATAAGCGAGGGAATTCATTGGGGAACTTCTTGGAGGCTTACCATCTCAGTCTGCCATCCAAATACTGACCTGCTCAGTTTCCAAGATTAGCAGTGAAGAGGCATGATCAAAAATATCTAACGATGTTAGCCAGCACCCTGGGAAGAAAGGGGCAATACAATTTAGAGGTGAGGTGGTGGACATGGAAGGTAGATATGGGCCAGCCCGAAGGGACAGTAGCCTCTAGGATCTGTCTAGGAAATCTGTTGTATAGAAATTCTGAATTCTAAGTGTCAGACATGATTCTGATTTTGCAAAGAAAGGGCTTGGAGATTACTGATCATATTTCAGCAGCAGATGAGGAGTGATTTTCTTTCACCAAAGGATCGTGGTGCTTTATGAACACTGAAATGGGAGCAGCATTTAAAATGGGACACACTGGGGCGCCTGGGTGGCGCAGTCGGTTAAGCGTCCGACTTCAGCCAGGTCACGATCTCGCGGTCCGGGAGTTCGAGCCCCGCGTCGGGCTCTGGGCTGATGGCTCGGAGCCTGGAGCCTGTTTCCGATTCTGTGTCTCCCTCTCTCTCTGCCCCTCCCCCGTTCATGCTCTGTCTCTCTCTGTCCCAAAAATAAATAAACGTTGAAAAAAAAAATTTAAAAAAAAAAATTAATAAATAAATAAAATGGGACAGACTGGGGGTGCCTGGCTGGCTCAGGGTGTTAAGTGTCCAGCCTCGGCTCAGGTCATGATCTTATGGCTCGTGAGTTCTAGCCTCTCGTCACACTCTGTGCCGACAGCTCAGAGCCTGGAGCCTGCTTCAGATTCTACGTCCCTCTCTCACTCTGGCCCTCCCCCACTCATGCTCTGTTTCTCTCTCTCTCTTTCTCTCTCTCTCTCTCTAAAGAATAAACATTAATTTTTTTAAATGGACAGACTGTATTTGATTGAGCCCCCACTATGCCTCTTATGGCATGGAATCAAAATCAACCACAGCTGAGTTTTTCTTTGTGTTCCACTATATTTAACAAAATGATGCAGTGTATGCCGTAAGAATATCTAAGAAAAAAATTTCATCAGTGCATTTACAAAATTACTTCTGATTTGGACTGAAGCATCATTTTCTGCTGCATAGTCCTTTTCTTAATGACTGAATTATTTTACATAAAGAAGTCTACTAAATAGCATTTATTTGATCTGAGAAAATACACTAGAGTACTCTACTCATGTCCCCATTCCAACTTGACTTCAAATATGTAAGGGATGCCTAAGCAGATCCAATTTTTACCTCCCCTTTCTCTTGTATATTTGTTTTTGAGGCATGGTTGAGGGCTATAAATATCAAAAGCAATCCCACCCACCCCACCCTACCCCTGGCCTTTCCCTGCTTTAACCTGGCAAAAAACTTGGGAGTATATACAGAGTAATAGCTAGAGGGAGAAGAAGAAATTACATCGGTATTACTTTCTAGTAGTATACTTATGTTCAGACTCACTTCCAATCCTCGCTTAATTTAGAACTACATCTAGGGAAAAGGCTAGATATAGGACATGATAGGAAATTAGGTATTTAGCAAATCATGCATGGATGTCACAGAGATAATGAATAATATTGACAACAACATGCTTCTTGTACTTGTGTATATGCTTTAGGTAGGACCTATTGGTCTAAATCTTATTAAAATATTCCACTTTAAATTTCCTTTTTTTTAATGTTTATTTATTTTTGAGAGAGAGAGAGAGAGACAGAGTGCGAGTGGGGGAGGGTCAGAGACAGAGGAAGACACAGAATCTGAAGCGGGCTTCAGGCTCTGAGCTGTTAGCACAGAGCCCGATGTGGGGCTTGAACTCACAAATGGCGAGATCAGACCTGAGCCCAAGTTGGACACTTAATCGACTGAGCCACCCAGGTGCCCCTAAAATATTCTACTTTAAATTTGATATTTAGATACATATGCTACTGGTAAGCTGAACTGTTTATAGGTAATGCCAGAAAAACTTGACCTTCCCTCTTTGAGCTTTAAAATTAAATTTTCATGTGTTTCTTATACTGGGAACAAAAAAGATAATCTAGTTGACAGCAGTGGGACTAACTGTGATTGGGTGGGTGGGGGAAAGCAAGTGTGTTCTAGGTCATGGCTTTTAGCAAGGCATATAATGGAATACCTAGGCATGGATTTCCTCCTCTGTAAAGCTAGACAGAACATCTAGTTGATTTATCAGTGTTTTTCTAACTCTAAAGTTGAATCAAAACCTTCTATGGCTGACTTTCTTTTGAATATGTGTAATTTTTATCTACCAGTAGTATCATAAACGTGATTTGCTTGCAAAGTAAGTACAGATTATCAATAACAAAAAAGTTTCTTTCTTAAAAAGTTAATTTCTAGATTATAAATAAATCTTAGAATGTTTTTCTCAGGGTCTATGGCTCCAGTGTATTGATGACAAAGGGCACGTGTCTGAGTAATTAAAGTGATGGTTTTGTAAGTAACCTCTGCAGAGATCAAATTATTTCCCAAGTATGTTGTTCTCTGTGATACTAAGTTGGCCATTTATGTCACTTACTCTTTAAGAAGGCTTTCAGCTATAAGTAGCAGAAATGCCAATCAGTGTTGGTTTAAAAATAAGCATTTAATTATCCCATATCACAGGAAGTTTAGAGATAGGTACTTCCAGGTTTGTTCAACTGCTCCGCAGTGTTGAGATTCTGGATTGGCATCTCTCGGATTCTCTTGGCCTTTCCATTAAGATCACAAAATGGCTGTCCCAGGTCCAAACAGTGTGTCACTGTAGAGTCGTGTCTCTGGCAAATAACTGTTCTCAGCCAATGATGGCTAAGGAGGACACAGTTACACCCACTACCTAAGTTCAATCATAATTCATTATCCTCGTGTTCATCTTTCTTACCCTCTATAATCTGGCCCTCAAATTATCTCCCAGCCTTATTTTTCATTATCCTTCTATTAGATTTCTCTGTTACATAGTCAAGGTATCTTCTACTATCCTCTGAAAGACACACTATCTACTTTTAATTTTGCACCAGGCTTTTTTCCACCTATCCCTCCCTCTCTCTCTGTCTCTCTCTCTCTCTGTCTCTCTCTCTCTCTCTCTCTCTATATATATATATATATGTATATATATATATATACATATATATATGTATATGTATATTTTGTATACATAACTTGTATGTCTTTTTTTTCCATTCTTGTATATATATCTTGTGTATATAACTCGTATATCTTTGCAAGTTAAAATCCTAGCAAAACGTTACTAAGATTCATCTCAAGATCTTTTCTTTAATCTTTTCTGATCACTCCAGCTAGAAGGAATTGCTCTTTCCTTTGAACCCCTATAATAGTTTATATTTTATGTTTGTTTAACAGCATTTTACAGAATGACTTATGTCCATATGCCATTAGGTAAAACAAGAGAAATATGATTGTGTCCATTTTACAGATGGGGAACAGGCTCAAAAGAGCTTGAGTGACTTTCCCAAAGTATCATAATAACAAACGTTAGAGTCAAGACCTGAATGAATTTGGGGTAATAGACTTCTTTTTTTAACGTTTATTTATTTTGAGGGAGAAAGGGCACGAGGGGAAGAGGAGCAGAGAGAGAGAGAGAGAGAGAGAGAGAGAGAGAGGGAGGGAGAATCCCAAGTAAGCTTCACGCTGTCAGCACAGAGCCCGACATGCGGCTTAAACCCACAATCCATGAGATCATGACCTGAGCCCAGATCAAGAGTTGGATGCTTAACTGACCGAGCCACCCAGGCGCTTCTGGGGTAATAGACTTCTGTAATAAACATTCTCCAAAATAGTGCAGAACAAAGAATACAAGGGTTTATTTCTGTCTCATGGGAAAGACTCAAGGGAAGGCTCTAGTTTGACAGGTGGCTCTGCCCCTCAGAAGTGTTGAGGAGGCTCAGGCAGCCACCTTCCACACATGGCCTCCAGGGTGGTGCTGACCTTGGTCCTTCCAGCCAAGGAAAGCTGAAAAGAGCAAAATCCAGGTGCAAATGTTTTGTCTCGCGTGAGGTAGAAGTTGCACTTTTGCTCAGATCTCATTGGCAAGAGCTTAGTCATGTGACCTCCCAGCTGCTAGACTGGGAAATGCAGAACCTCTGCCTGAATTGCAACAATTAAACCCTGTAGAGGAGGGAATCCCCTTGTCCTCCTGGGCCACTCACATCCCATTTTTGAAACTCTGGACAGCAGTTTTCTTCTATAGACACAAAGACATAGCACACCAGACACTGTGCGCTTCCCCAGTGGCTGACCTTTAGGGAGTAGCAGATCAGACATGTTCTGTTCCATTCCATTGATTGTACCATTCCTAAACTCCCACCACTGTGATCTAGGCGGGCCATGTGCTATCACTGCTTCAAGCATGCAGCAAAACATGCAAAATGTTATGATTTGTTGCCATGCTGACAGTGTCGACTTAACTACGGCTGACAAACAGTTTTTAAATAGAACATGTCAGTTCATTACAGTATTTTCCATCTGTGTTTTTTTTTTCCTTTCCCACACTTAACACTGAACATTTGAATGTCACCACAAAGGTTTAGTTTACACTTCCAGTCAATTAATGACTTGTTAAAGCCATATCTTGGAAAGAAGCAAAACAATAAACAGTGTTTCAAAAAAGGAGACCCTCCTCTGGCTGGAGAAGGCCGTTCTCATAGCCATTTTTAGTTGTTTGGTTTCCAGTGCCTCGAATTCTTTGCTTTCTCTTGCTTGCGTCAGCTCTGACTTGGTATTGCCCCTGAAACTAGGTTCCCCCCCACCACCACCACAACTGTGAGCAAAATTCCAACCAAGTTCAGAGGGCCGGCTGCCTGAGATACAGGCCTGCACAACTGTGCCCTGACACTGTGATGTCTAGAATATTGGCCACCATAATGGCTTACCTCGCCAGCCCGTGACATTTTGCTGATCTGTGCATACTGCATTCTTATTCTTACGCCTTACCTTCTCAACACTCAGTTGTTCCTCTTGCTACTTACTGAGCAGAGAGACTGACATTGCCTATTAGTAACTTTTAATGTCAAAACCACTTTAAGCGCCTTAATTGTGTTTTAAATGATGTCTTGGGTCTGTGCGCTTATAATGAAAATATAGAGTGACAATGTAGGTCTTAAAAGTCTATTCCTGTGATGGTTCAATTTTGCTAGCTTTTGTGTCATTACAGATTTTTAAATTCTAAAGAAATTTGATTTCTTTTTAAAAAAAGTATTGTTAATACTTGACTTTTCATTCCGGGCACTGAGGGTATTCCTTGCTGTTTTTCGTAGTTTAGGCTTTGGCTGCAAATGTTTGGACATCAGCTCAGAACATCATCTCCGAGGGAACACTTTGCAAGTGTTATCTCCTTGTTCACAGGAACCCAAGGTGGACCTAGTGGAGAATTGTTTAGTGATAGAAACTGAAATAGCAATAAAAAGAGGGATGGCCAAATTATGTAAAATCAGTGCACATGAATAATTCAGTGCTCGCTTGAATGTGATTTTTATTTTTATTGTTAAATAATACTAGCTTTTCCATGAACTAATAACACACCGACTAACCAACTGGTAAGCTTTTTGTTGGGGGCCTGGAGTGACAGGGAAGAGGAAGGAAGGAAGGAAATGGGCCCAAATAGTCATCTTTTAGAAATGGAGTGCACTCAGTGATGCATTGATGTAATCGTCTGTTTTATAATTTCTTAACTATACTGAAGATAAGGAAATGAAACCACAGAGAAATTCATTAGGACAACATTGTTTACATATCATCTGGAATCATGGTAATGTTTTATGAACTTTCTTCTCTACTGAACCTCAGAATTTGAATCTAGTGCCTAACATATTTTTGTGGCATAAATTCTAAGATAGGTGTTTGTGTGTTCCTGTGTTCATAGAAATAAAGTATGTAAGAATTTCTTTTATTATCACTCCTGAGGTACAACTTAGATATACAGCTACTGTGGAACAGAATGAAGGCCTCTGCAAGGAGCTTATTTTTAATCTCAAGCAAAAGTTTTTCTTAGCTAAAAAGAGAAAAATCTTGACTACAATCAACTCTAACATCGTGTTTTAAACAAATTAGGAGAGGAATGGAAAGTGAGCAATGGTGTTAAATCATTGAGAAAACACCAAACATTGGAGAGAGAGAAACATAAGATGCAAATTATGAGAAAGAAGCTCTCAGAGGAGTTTGATGGGGTGACAGGAACTTTTAGCTAGCATAATCAATGGACAAATACTGCTTTTAACGGTCCTGCTTAATCTAATGAAATTGTCATTAGCTCAGGAACTGCATTAACTAAGAGATCAAGAAACCAAAGCAAAAGGCCTGGTGCAAACCAAGTAAACGGTACCCCAAATTATGGTGGACACATTCATTATTACAGAAGAATGCAATATAATGTGATTTTGAATTTTAAAACCAAATATTTTTGTTCTCATTCTTTGAGAGAAGATGCAAGAGATTTTATAAACCCATAGTGGGAAATTTTTTGGACTGACTTTGAACCAGGAAACATCGGGGGGGGGGGTTCGGACAAAACTCAGGCAAGAGTCCTATGGGAACATAGTCCTGGGAGGTCCTTTGGAATACGATTTTGTCACCTAGATGTCATCACAGTATTATCCAGGCAGTGGAAAGGGACACAGGAGGATTTGAATGCCAGTAGGAACTTGTGAGAACTTGAGGAGGGAGTAGATGAACTCTGGCTGGGAAACTATGAATGCATAAGAGACTAGTCTTCTCGTGCAAGGAGGTGCATTTATAGATGCACAACAGAAACCAAAGGAGATGAGATTTTCTAGGAGATAAAATAAGTTAATTTTTAATTTTCATTAAAGAATGATGAAAATGTTGGGCCTATAAAAGATAATTTCTGAAGAAGCTAGCTGTTGTAAGGCAGATTGTACTATTGTTGAGTACATTAATATTAGTATTTGTGCAGCTAATAAAACAGCATAGCTTTTACAAACATTTATCTTTCTACACACACACACACACACACACACACACACACACACACAGTAGTCATAATTAGTCCCATTCCTCAGACATAGTCACTATGCAGAAGGTCTCTCCTAGCAAATGTATTGTTCTAAGGGAGTAGAGATTGGAGCCATTCATAATGTAATTGAGACACACAATCAGGCAAGCCAAGGAAATAAATTCAAAGTTCTCAGCCAGAAGATAGATCAGAATCACCTGAAAAGCATTTTCAAACTGCACAAGCCCATCCCCCAACTCCCAGAAACTTGAGCCCCCCATGAAATTCTAATATACCCTCTATTCTTAAGAGAAATGCAAGGTTGGAGTTCATTTCCTCCTATTCTGTCTCTCTGATCTCTACACACAAGACTATTTATGATGAACATGGGACATCTGAGTAGAATTTTTTTTCTGAAGAGAAAGAGAAACAGAAGAGGGAGAAAATATTCCCCCAAATTTCTCATAGGTTCAAAAGATTGAATACCTGTTAAAACTGGCAAGGGATATTTTTTATTTTCAACCACACATGTTCTGTCACCTTCTCTGGCATGCTTGTTTTATTTATTTGTGAGGTAGAAAATGGTCACTGTGAAGCTGTATTTGTCTAGGATCTCATGCTTTGGTAAAAGGAATAAAATAAAGATCTCACACTCACTCTGGGCTTTCATTAATGATGATCATTAGCCCTGTTCTGAACTATTGACAAAATGTTATAGGATCTTGAGAGGAGAACTTGTATTCTTTTAAATAAAGAACTAGTTAATTAGAACTCTTTCTCATGAAAATGACCTAATTCTGCTACCAAGTGCTAACTTAAAAAAAAAAAAAAAAAGAAACCTAAAAGATAGTTGGCAAAAATGCATATTGATTCACATAAATCAATAAGTTAGAACATGATTGAGGCTTGAATTGCTCTCGAGTTTCTAAAATCTCCTCAGTCTTCCCGAGCAATAGCAGAAAATGTTTGCTTGCATTTTGATAACCAACATGAAAATTAGATATTAATATATACAGGGAAAGACAGAGACAGAAAATACTTAACACCCCAAGAAGGAAGCAATCGTGCCATTACTCACAAGTGGTGCTGCTATGGGTGACTTCCTCAGTCATTCCATAACAATTGCAAATCTGTCTCTCGGACCAAAAAAAAAAAAAAAAAAGGTGGGGGCGTGTATTTAAAGGGCATCTACCAGCCCCATTATATTTAAGTGCTGTTGTGTTTTGCTTGAAAACTGAGGTCTTTGTAGTCAGTGTGTCCCTATTTACTCACACAAGATTTGCAAATAACAGAAATGTGAAATCAGTTTCTTTTTTTTATGCTGGAAGAAATGGCATCTCATAATTATTTTGAAAGTGGAGGCCTAGCTGTTTAAAGCTTATTAGGGTTTATTTTCTAAAAATTTCCTCTTTGTCAGCTGAGGTGACAGCAAGGCCAGGTGACCCCAAATGAGACTTATCGACCTCTAGACTTTTCAATCAGAGGCTTGTCACCTTGAAATCACCAGCATTTGCACACGGAATGTCTGTATACTACTGTGCAGGACATAAATATGAATCTGGCCAATCTGGCTCTTACTTTGCACATTAACGATTCCCAGGAATTGTCTGGAAATGAGCTGGAGGGTTAGGCTTGCTACTCTCCTGTGATTTCTGTCTTAACCTGATTATATTCCTGGCTTTACGAGTCAACCAAACCAGAAGACAGAAGTGAAGAGAGAGATATTGTACGTAGAAAGGTGGTCTTCTGGCATTAGGGCACCAGGGCCGGTATGTATGTTGGCTGGCTACTTTTTGTTGGCTTTGATTAATTTACTAAAATATAAGCTCTTTGGAACTGTGACAATGTGTTTGGTTTAGCGTCTGGAAAGCAGAAGATATTAAATAAATGTTGGCTGACTTTGTTGATGGACCTCTTCTACATATGTTCACAAGGTAAAATCCATTATTGGATATTGAGAGGTAAGGCAAATTTGAGGGCTATTTAAGGAAGCTGGCAAAAATAGCCTCTATGTTCTACTATTTTCACTACTGCCCTTACAAAAAAGGACTAAAAAAATTCACCTTGATTTCTCTCTGATATTCCCCTCCAGCAAAGATGGAGGGAAGAGATCTTTTTCTAGTGCTGAGCAGTGTCAGTCACATAGTAGGTGCTCAGTAAATGTTTGCTGAATGAAAGAATGACTGTGTTATGCAAATAGTGGAGAAATGAAAATAGTAATGTGCTATCCTCGTCTGTAGATTTATTGCCCACAAGCTAGGCATATTTCTTATTTGCTTTGGATAAGGTAGTGATATTGTTTATTGTTTTTAATTTGGTTTAAAAATTGCATATTTAGGGGTGCCTAGGTGGCTCAGTTGGTTAAGCATCTCACTCCTGATTTGGGCTCAGGTCATGATCTCATGGTTCATGGGACTGAGCCCAGCATCAGGCTCTGAACTGCCAGCATGGCAGAGCCCTCTTGGGATTCCTTCCCTCCCTCCCTTTCTCTCTCTCTCTCTTAAAATAAATAAACCTTTTTTAAAAAGTTGCATAGCTACTGGTTTTAGATGCATCGCAAAATGATTTATTTGGTATTTGCTAGTTGAGTTTAGTGCTGAAGTAGAAAGATAGGGGACCCACCACATATGTTGTTGACAGATCAGTGAGTTGCAATAGAGTCACGACACTTAGTTCTGTATCTTGAACATCTATAGCTTTGTTTTGCTGCATGCACGCTAGTGTCTTATGCTGGAGCCACAATCCAGAAAGGGCATAAGGTCGATGAGAAGGAACAGGGCTCTAGGAACTGAGTTCCAGTCATCTTCTTATCACTGACTAGCTGTGGAACTTTGGAATCTCTTCTCTTGGGACCCCTGTAAGCCTCACTCCCACTGTATGGTTTATTATACTATGCAGATAATATATACTAGAGGAGACTTGGAACCAGAGGCACCGAGCCCCCAACACTCCTTGTGCTCTTGTTTCCTCTTTGCTAAAAGGAAGGTGTCGATGGTAATAGACCCATAGAGTTTCTGTCTCAATTAAAGAGACAATCTATGCGCAGTGCCTGTCTCAGTAAGTATTTAGCAAATTTCAGCAATTACTAGCTCTTATTCTATGTCTAAATATATATGATTCCGTGAGAAATTGTTCTAACCTATCAATAACTCAACTTAACAAATGTCCAGGCATTCCCAGGGTCCATCCTGATAACTTCTGTCAGGTAGAAAGAAAAATTGGTGGGTTTTCCATTTCAAATCTTATACACAGAGCATTTTCAATTTTGAAAATGTCAGCGCTTTGACAGTACTCCTTTAAAAGCAGCTTTGTTGTTTTTAAATTACATTTGTTAAGCTTGAAATCCATAATGTGAATGATAGGGCCTGGTGGTATTTACGTAAAAATTAAAACTGTCAAGTTGCATTAAGGTTTAATCACTGGCTACGGCACAGGAGCCTCAATTTCTCTGCACTCGTCCTCTTGATGCTTTTTTTTTTCCCCACTATAGATCTGAGCTATGGGAGCATGATGTGCCTTTTTTTAAAGACTCATATTCTTGGGAAATTCCCCAATGAGTTTATGTAGAAGATGATGAGGCAGAAGAAACTAACATAATTCTATGCATATAATCCCTTTACAAATGATGTCTCGTTTGATCCTTTACATTAACCAGGGGTGACTTATTATGCCCTCTGTGCAGGTGAAGTACTGAGTCTCAGAGAGATAAACCAATTGGCCAAGGTCATTTCCAAAATACAGTACCCTAACCTTCTATTATGTTCTTCAAACTTCTGCCCAAATTAATCTTGTCTCCCCTTTTTTGATCTCAAAGCTACTTGTGATTATATTTAATATTTGTGACTAGGTTGTTAGAAAGATGTATTAAGATAATTTTAAATCTGTTAATGGTGTAAAAAGTAAGATTATATATATATATATATATATATATATATATATATATAATCTTCTTATTTATTTTTAAAATTTTTTAATGCTTTATTTTTTATTTCAGAGCATGAGTGGGGGAGGGGCAGGGAGAGAAAGACACACACACACAGAATCCGAAGCAGGCTCCAGGCTCTGAGCTGCCAGCACAGAGCCCGACACGGGGCTCAAACCCACGAACTGTGAGATCATGACCTGAGTCAAAGTAGAGCCAAAGCCAAACCTGAGCTTAACCGACTGAGCCACCCAGGCACCCCTGATACGACCCCCATTTTAAAGACGAAGAAACCAAGTCTTCATGATTATCCAATAGTAATGTAATTATTCAGCATTGGAGTCAGAATTCTGGCTCAGATTGGACTCCAACGTTGTCTTTACACAGCACCTTGTTGATTCTTTTTTTTTAAGTTTGTTTATTTAAGTTTATTATTTTGACTGAGAGTACATGTGCAAGTGCATGCAAGGAGGGGCAGGGCAGAGAGAGAGGGAGAAAGAGAGAGAGAGAGACTCCCAAGCAGTGCCCACACTGTTAGCACAGATCCCGATGAGGGGCTGGAATCCACGAACTGTGAGATCACGACCTGAGCCAAAATCGAGAGTCAGACGCCCAACCGACGGAGCCACCCAGGTGCCCAGCACCTTGCCGATTCATATCGTTTGTTTTCAGTGGTCTGTGACATATGAAAAAGAAAAGCCTTCGTGACAAACAAGTAGAACAAAATAACACCGGATGCTTGATTTGAGGTCATAAATATTTGTTTAAAGTCCTCATTAGCTCTTGGCGAGAAGGTCTTCGTGTTGAGCTGGCTGATAACCAGGCTGTGGGGAGCACCACTGGGCAGCGGGATGAGCTGCCAGGCCGACTCTGAGCCGTGCATCAGAGACGCCGTCTCTCACAGACTTAAATCCTGGATCCTCTCTGCGAGGGGAGTATATCTGCGGTGCTTGATATTCTATTACCCCATAATATACAATGCATTTTATTTATGTTAGTCATCTTTTATACAGAACTGTCACAAAATACGTCACTGCTGATTACAGTCTGTATGGGCCAGCTACACTGGTGAATTATGCCCCTCGCCATAGATCATGCCAGTAGTACCTGGCTAGGAAGAGAGGAGGATAAATCCAAAACAATGATAGATGTACTTCAAGAGGTTCAGAGATGCCTGGGTGTGGAGAGAAACCTCCAGTTAAAAATGCCCAGAAGTGTCCTCTTTTATCTTGGAACCTCTTAGCTCTGCATTTGTCTCTATAGAACACGCTCTGCCCAGCTGTTGTGAACACTGGTGATTCATTGCCCACCTGGTCATAATCCTAGAAGTGCCTCTCATCCTTCAGTGGCTACCATGACCCCCACCACTTTCTCCTTTAACTTTAGCAGGATTTGGAGAATTTGACTCCTTCGTGTAATATTCTTTGGAAGTCATGAAATGTCCCTTTATGTGCCGAATGCTGTAGAATCCCTTGCTACCCACATATTTGAAGGGAGTTCTATATCATCTATCCCTAAGTCTATATAATAAAACTATATATAAATATTATCTGTGCTAACACATTTGAATAGGACCTGACTCTTAGTCGAGTTTAGCCAGTTTCCATGTATTTATGCTATAATAAACCATATGAACAACTGTGCTATGGATGCACAATGATGAGTAAGACACAGTCCCAACCCTCAGGGAGTCTGACGCCCAGTGAGGAAATGTAGACCCCTGAGGAAGCAATTTTAACAGAGTGTGGTAGTGATAAGTAAGGACGGATCCAGGGTCCTGGGGATCACCTTAGGGGCATCCAAGTCAGCCTCGGGTAGCCGGAAAGTCCTGAAGGACTGACAGAAGGATTAGTCATGGGAAATTTGTGTCAGTTGTGGAGGAGGCAATGGTTGCAAAGCATATTGTGCAAAGGACAGAGTATTCTTGGAGGACTGTAGGCATCATGATGGTTATTATGGCTGGAAAAGAAGCGAGAAGTGACACGGTGAGAAAGGAAGTCTCAGGCCAGATCAGAAAGGCCTTGTAAGGCATAAGCAGTTTGACCTCAAGACTAAGAGTAACGGAGAACTGTTATAGGGATTTACATAAAAGAGCAGCAGGGGGGCGCCTGAGTGGCTCCGTCGTCGGTTGAGCGTCCTACTCTTGATTTCAGCTCAGGTCATGACCTCGTAGTCAGGAGATGGACCCCAGGAGATGGACAATAGATTGTCTCTATTCCTCTCCCTCTGCCCTTTCCCTACTCGTGCACTCATTCTCTCTCTCTCAAAATAAGTAAATAAACATTAAAAAAAAGGAAAAAAGAGGGGTGCCTGGGTGGCTCAGTTGGGTAAGTGTCTGACTCTTGATTGGGGCTCAGGTCATGATCTCACAGTTCATGATTTCGAGCCCCCACATTGGGCTCTGCACTGACAGTTCGGAGTCTGCTTAGTATTCCCTCTCTCTCTCTCTGTTCCTCCCCCACTTGTGCTCTCTCTCTCTCTCTCTCTCTCTCTGTCTCAAAATAAATAAACTTAAGTAAAAAGAAAGAGTGGCAAGAAGAGCTTCTGTTTTATTTTTATTTTTTAAAGTTTTATTTTTTTAATATTTATTTGAGAGAGAGAGAGCATGAGGAGAGGAGGGGCAGAGAGAGAGCATCCCAAGCAGGTCCCACGCTGTCAGCACAAAGCCCCACGCAGGGCTCCGTCTCCTGAATGGTGAGATCAGGACCTGAGCCAAAATCAAGAGTTGCACACTTAACTGACTGAGCCACCCAGGTGCCCCAGAGCTTCTGTTTTCAAATGATCTCCTGGTTTCATCGCAGAGAATTAAGGTGAGGTTGTACCCTTTGTAATGTTGTTGGTGAGAGTAGCCTCAGTTATGATAGTGATGACGGGAAAGGGGATGAGTGATAAATCGGGGTGATATTTTTAAAAAGACATTTTGTCTCTGCAGGAAAGACTATATGGTGTCAGGTGTGAGCAGTTGGGAGGAAGGTGGTATAGTTCCCCAGCATGAGGAACTGAAGAAAAGGAACAGGTGTGGGGAGGGGAAAGACGTTCTTTGAAGTTGAGGTGCTTATGAGACAGTTGACTTGAGTTGTGTTGTCCGTTAGTCTGTCTAGGTTACACAGTTACAGATCTCAAGAGCTAGAGACAAAGGCCATTCCCATAATTATGAAGTAATCAAAGGGGACGCCCTGGGTGGCTCAGTCGTTTAAGCATCAGACTTCAGCTCAGGTCATGACCTCGCGGTCCGTGAGTTCGAGCCCCGCGTCGGGCTCTGTGCTGACAGCTCAGAGCCTGGAGCCTGTTTCAGAATCTGTGTCTCCCTCTCTCTGCCCCTCCCCCGCTCGCACCCGGTCTCTTTCTCTCTCAAAAATAAATAATAAACATTAATACTCTTAAAAAAGCAAAGTAATCAAAGGGATGGGATGGATGAATTCCCACGGGGAGAATGGGAAGCAAAGAGGCAACTGATCTTGGGACTCAGAAAACACACTTGTTACACAATAAATAGATGAACAACAGATGGCAGAAGACAAAATGAACACAGGGCAATATTTCCAGTTCACATTTTTACTGAAGTACAAATAACATTTCCAAACAATTTATAAGCCAAAAAAAAAAAAAAAAAAGAAAGAAATCGCAAACCATCCTGCTACCTTGTTTCTAAATTCCTTTTTTAGATCCTGTTCATATATATTCACAGTTTCCACACACTTGTAATCAGAGTGTGGATTGAGTGCCACATTCTAGCCCTTTTCATTAATATATTATCAGCATTTTTTGCATTGCTTCAGTCTTCATCTGTTAACAATGGCTTTGAGGCATGACAGTGCCTTTAGGAGAGTGCACTTTCCTAAAGTACTTGGGAGGGGAAAAAAGAGACAGAATTGGAGGGTTTAGCAACAAAGGTTTTCATTCATAAAGTGCGAGAGTAATATGATGATGGCACAGCATGACTGATGTACAGAGGGGACTTAAGTTTAGAATTTCATGTTGTTTTTGCAATTCATAACCTCCGACCGCACTGTGTAATGGAACATCATGTGCTCTAACATCCGTTACATGAGCAGGGCTCTAATGCGGACTAAACTGTGGCCCTTGCCGCAGACTTGTGACATGGGGTAAATCATCATCTCGAAAGGAGCCTAAATGTTTTCTCGTGCTTCCGTACACAGCTTCCAAAGTACAGAGAAATGGAAAGCCAAACCAAAAACAACCAAAAAGCAAAACAAAACAGGAAAAACAAAAACAAAACAAAGCAAACGAAAAGGACAGTGACCTGGGAGCCAAGGAGAGCTACGAAGTCCCAGTTCTGTTGCCTCTGAGAGCAAAGTTTGACTCAGCTCTTGGAAGAAGCACAGGATCTGAAGTGCACTGGTCCTTAGGTCAGAAGGTCTGGTTTGGGGTCAAATGGTGGCTTTACCACTCGGAAGCTGTACGGTGTGAACACGTTCAGCCTTAACTTGTGGCTGATTGTCCCTTTTAGAGATTTCTTGTGAAAACTAAAGGAAATAGAAATGATGTGTCATACTTCATATTATGAAGTTACTATTTCATTATCATGATAATTACCTAATATATTTAAGGTTTACTATGAAATCTTTTCAGTGTTTTTCCATGGCATGATTGGAATAGTATCTGTGCTGAGGAAACACACAGTCTTGTACTGCGTGATTTGTGAAGGCCTTCTTATTTCCAAATGTGCACAAGCCTATTCCTAGCCTTTAAACCCCTTGGTTTATTTTATTTTATTTTATTTTATTTTATTTTATTTTATTTTATCTTATTTTTTATCTTTGCCTCAAAACAAGCTGGTCTTCAGCTGCTTTCTCAAAAAGATGCAAGTCTGGCACTTTTCCCTTAGATGGATCCTTTTTCCTTCATGAAAGAACTGAGAGTCTGCCTGATGGAGATTGATGAATGTTTTTCTATCTTTGGGTATTTATTGAAGCCTGAGATCTTTTTTTCTTTCCTTCTTTCCTTCTTATTATTAGATCGATCAAATACCACTTTTACAAAAAGTTTTCATAGTTGACCACAATTAACAATTTTATTATGAGTGGGGAGATCCCTAAGGGGTTTGATACTCTTCAGTGGGACCAGGGGTGCAGAAATAAATTCCCTAAGTAATATACCGAATCTACATCAAGGTGGTCCATGGTGTAAATAAAACTATTTGTTTGATTACATCAGATCGTTGCATTTCTGGTCCAAGTTTTAAAAGAAAAGCAAGTGATATCTGTATGGAAATTGCATGAATTCCATGGTGAATCTTTCATCTGCTTGGTAAACCATCCAATTTTCCAATTCTTCTCTCTCTCTTCTTTTAAGTTTAATTGTTTATTTTGAGAGAGAGAGAGAGAGAGAGAGAGAGAGAGCAAGAACACACATGAGAGCGAGGGAGGGGCAAAGGGAGAGGGAGAGAGAGAATCCAAGCAGGCTCTGTTATGTCAGCCCAGAGCCTGAAGTGGGGCTCCATTCCAGGATGGTGGGATCACGACCTGAGCCAAAATCAAGAGTCGAATGCTTAACCGACTGAGCCATCCACTGGCGCTGCCAATTCCTATCTCTTAAAGGGAAGTTCACACTCTTTTATTATGAATGTTACAGAAAGTAGACTTAGTTTAAGTCCAAGTTTTCTTTACTTAAAATTCTACTATCCTTGATTCAGATTTTTTTGACCCTCATTTCCTTGACTTCTCTCTCCACCAAAATGGTCAGATTGTGACCAGGTTAAGATCTGTAGAAACCATGTGGAGCATTAAAAGGGATGGCCACCTCCTCATCTCCTACCTAAAGGTGTTTATAATAAAAGCAATATCAAACTACAAAGTCATGTAAGAAATCAACAAAGTTCTGGGGCACCTGTGTGGCTCAGTCAGTTAAGCGGCCGACTTCAGCTCAGGTCATGACCTCGCGGTCTATGAGTTCGAGCCCCGTGTCGGGCTCTGTGCTGACAGCTCAGAGCCTAGAGCGTGTTTCGGATTCTTTGTCTCCCTCTCTCTCTGACCCTCCCCCGTTCATGCTCTGTCTTTCTCTGTCTCAAAAATAAATAAATGTTTAAAAAAAAAGAAAAGAAATCAACAAAGTTCTGATTTTTTCCACCAAAGAGTCCATCGTGTGTGTGTGTGTGTGTGTGTGTGTGTGTGTGTGTGTGTGTTTTACTCTTTTGGAAACATCAAATAACAGCATCTTAAAAAAAAAAAAAAGTATTAGTGTCCTTGCTTTGCTGCTGCTCAAGCACATTTCTTAGCCTCTCTTTGGGTAATCTGACACTGGGTCAGATCCACTAAGCTATTTGGGAATCCAGCTCCAAAGCCAGAAGATGTTGGTAAGCGAAAAATAACTCAGTATGTCACTCTATTTTATAAAACTAACTTTCTCTGAGGTCGTTGGCAAATAACACAGACCTTTCAAACTAAAAATTTTGCCTTTAAATGTTGAAGAATGATGAAGAATACGTTTTGACCGTTTAAAGAATTATGTTGGAGAAGAAAACCTTAAGCACTTCGGTGTCCCTATCTCTGTGTGAGAATTACTGTTTTTCTCACATGGTGTTCTAGCTATTGGATAAAGGTGGAGCTATAAATCTGGAGTTTTTGAATGCTGTGGAGTTGAAGAATGCTCTGGAACTAGTCATGTGCAGCTTCTGCCCAAGCTACTGAGTTCCCCTGGGATATTAGGGTAGAAGGAGCTAGAGCTTGAAAAGGGCAGGGTTCTCTGGGAAGCTCAACATCATAGGGCTACTGTTTTAGAACTGGGAATTACCTTTGCAGTCATGCAGTGCGGATGTTGTTAACTGGCTGTACGTGGGCTGCAGATATGCTTTGTTTGGCTCTTCATCTGTTGGTCCGAACAGCATTAGAATTTGAATGCATATAGATGGGACCTCCTTTCTCCAGTTTGCCCTAGATACCACTATTCCATATTGCTTAAACCTGTCTGGCACCTGCCTGGCCCCAAAGGCATTTGAGTTTATGGAATGCCACCATTATGGAACTGCCATCAGTTTATGCTGATACTATCTCTCGTTTATAAAGGGTGGCCTCAGAGGCTGAGAGAGGTGGTGTTCCCCTAGACTCATCTAGGGCCAAGACCAGAACTCAGGCCCCTTGACGGCCAGAGCAGTGTCATTTTCACCACAGAGTTTGGCAAATGAAATTTAAATTTACCTCATTTGCTGTATCTTTCCCAAAAAAGAATACATACAGCTTTAAAAATAAATACTATAAGTAAATTTACCACCTGCATATCTAATGATATCTCAGGGAAAAAAAAAACCACAATACATTAAATAAACTCTACAGGGCTGCCTCACATTATTTTCACAAAATATTTCTAGGTAGAAGCCTATTAATTATTTCTCTAGCAGGACATAAGGAAGCTTTTAAATACAATATATAAGCATCAATGAATAAAGACATGTTTTTCCTATGGCAGGAATATTTTAGATGCATACTTGAACATAGTTATCAGCATCTCCCAGTTACAAAATTTTGACAAATTCTGACTTTAGATGTATATTTCACACACCATTAGAATACATTAGAATATATTATAAATTCCCTTAGGGCAGGGCTCTTCTTCCTTGTTCTACATATTTTACTTATTAGATAACTGTATGCGCATGCTATGGCAAAGATAATAAGGCATTAAATTAGAAATGTGCCTAATTTAAATTTTCCAATTGAATTTTTTCATACTGCTATAAGCATATGTGTATTTATGTTAAAGAATTATTAAGCATCTTTATTAGATGAGTAAAATTAATATAAAAAGAAAGTATTATTTTCTTCTCTTATTTATCTGGACTTTAAAAATAGCCGTTAATGGAAATACAGTGTTTGGTTTACCTGACAAAGAAATGTATCTTTAGAATTATTTGTAGCAAAGTGCGATGATAATCGAGGCTGACGTTTTTATCTTTTCCAGTGCCTGGCATAGCATAGGAATATTTTGGGAATGAATAAATGAATGAATGAATGAATGAATGAATGAAAAGACGGATAGGTAAATGGATGCATAAATGGGTGAATGAATGAGCCTTTGTTAGCAAGGTCTTAACAGTGGATCTATCATCAGCTGTTTTTAAAATATTTTTCTATTTATTTTGAGAGAGAGAGAGAGCGACAGTATGAACATGGGAGGGTCAGAGAGAGAGAAGGAGAGAGAGAGAATCCCAGGCAGGCTCCACACTGTCAGCACAGAGGCCAACATGGGGCTCAATCTCACGAACCGTGAGATCATGACCTGAACCAAAATCAAGAGTCAGACACCCAACCGACTGAGCCACCCAGGAATTGTTTTTAAGAAAGGGCAGCTTCTAAAAAAAGGGCAGGGATTGTTGGATAGTATTGTGCAAAATGTAATTCCAAAACAAAACAAGTATTTGTTGTTCAAACTGTGGTTTTAGAAATTAAATGAGATAATCGTATAAAGTATTGGCTACTTAATGCTTAACATTTTCTCTAGTTTTATGTGTTGTAATGACTGTTATTTGCTCCTTTTTCTTTTTTTTTAAGTTTTAAGTGCCTGAGATATATGTGTATGGAAATATATATATATATATACACAGAAATGTGTTCAATGATAGAAAACATTAATCTTCTGCTAGAATTTGAGAAGATTATGTGGAGAGCAAAACACAATAGCTGATGTGTCTCCAATGCTATAGGATCTTGGCACATGCTTGAAACATGTATTGGTGAGAAGATGCAAACATTTATAGAGTAAAATATGAATACATGCTAATCAGTGCAGAAGAATCCAGGATAATGGAACTAACTTTCAGACGGTCCTCTCTTCTTACCTGCTTAGGTCTCCTATATGCTTCATAAAATTAAACCTATCTAAACCCAACTCTGTTCATGAGCGAATTCCGCTTTCTCCTTTTTCAGACCACATTCCTTCAAAGTGACTTGCACTTCTGGCCTCCAGCTACCAGTCTGCCAGCAGACTCACTAGTGTTTCCTACTGTTGTTCGTCTCCTGTTCCTCATCCAAGCTATGTCCATTCCACCCTGGACAGGCCCAGTCTCATCTGATCTCTCATTCTCTCAAGGTCTACAGTATTTTACACCACTAACACTCCTTCCCTTTGTTGCCTGGCTTCCCTTTGCTTTTTTTGCCTTACCCCAATTTACTTCTCAGTTTTTCTTGGATAGTAGCTCTCTTTTATTCCTCTTCCTGAAAGTGGGTTCATCTTTAGTTTATATTCCTCTCTGTTATTTCTCAGTTCTCTGCCTTGATGATATTATCTACCCACCAACTTTCTGCAGGAGAAATCCAAAATCATAATTTCCAACCCATTTCATATCTTTGCTCAATTGCTATATTTCTAAATGTTTACCAGAAACCTCAAGGCAGGTGTCCCTTCAGCATTTCAAAATCTGCAGATCAAAGTCTGTACCTCCATTGCTAGTTACTTGAAATTCTTGGCGGTTTATCCTTGGCCTTACTTCCTCATTTTGTCATTTCTTTCCATCTCCACTGCTAGTCTACATACCTACATAGAACTGTAATTAGCGTCAATACTTACTCAATTCCAGTAGTCTCATTACTGATTTCTTGACTAATATTTAAACACCACAGGCCAACTTACACACGGCGGCTTCATGGATACCTGAGATCGTTCCTCTCCCATACTATAATAGCTTCTGTAGCTCCCCTAGTCCAACAGTGGTGCCCATAATTTTTAGCCTAAAAGTTGAGACTTTTGATGGCCATAAGCGATCTTTCCGATGTCATCTCACACTGTTTTCCTGCATTCACAACGTACTGAAGCTAACTTGGCCTAATCACTCTTTCCCTCCTACCCTTGGTGCCTGATGCCATCCCATCTACCTGAAATGTCTTGTCAAAATCCGTTATTCAAGGACTTCATAGGACACCCTTGGGAAACAGTCCCCGATCTCTCCGTTTGAAAGTGATCTTTCCTCTGAAATGGAACTTTGCTCTGTTCATTCTTATTTTGGGATGCTAATCCAACACTGCCTGCCCTACTGGTTTTATCCCTTTCTTCAGTTCTCCTGCTGAACTCTAAGCTCTCTGAGATCAGGAGGTAACGTTTTAATCACTTTCTTAGCCTCCATTTCCCAAAACGTCTACTTCAGGCTGCCCATGTCAGTGACACATATCGGGCATTCATTGAGATATTTCATGAGAAAAATGTGGCTTACAATAAGGTGGTTCTCTTTTGATGCTAGGTTTTGAGGCTTAAAATACAGTACTTACAACATAAGCTCTAAACCACACATAGTAGGATTTGAATTCTGGCTTCTATGCTTTGTACAGTGTGATCCTAGACAAGACAGTAGCTTTACCAAGACTGAGCTTCCTTGTGTGATGAGCTTATTACATAATATTTACCTTGTAGGATAATTATCCGCAGTCATTAAATAAAAGTAGTTCCTCTTTTCTCAAAACAAAATCTTTAAAGAAGGAAAGTATTAGGATATGATGGGATATTATTGAGATAGTGTAATGTGTTCACTTGAAGTCATTTGAAACCTACCCTTTCTCAGTGGTGTATTGGTATTTGATCAACTATAACAGGGCAGTGTCGTTCAAGGATATAGCTCGGTCTTTGGAGCAAGGCAGACCTGAATTTGAGTGTAGATTCTCTAATCGTTGGCTGCATGGCCTTGCTGTGATCTTGGCATCTGAGCTTCTGAGCTTTGATTTTCTCAACCGGAAAGGGGGCTGATAATACCTTTGTAACAGGATTTTTGTGACAGGTAAAGGCATTGTGTGTTAAATGGTGAGCATAGCATGGGCCCCCTTCAATAATAAAGCATGCCAGCAATTTGGGTAGCTGCAAAGGCTTTGTTGACTTTTTACTTTGACGTTTATTTTATTGTAGCCAGTGATCTCAAGTGGAGGTTTTTAATGGTTTACAATCCTCTCGTGGAAATACTGTTTTGAAAATAAAGTCAACTAGCATGTTAGTCAGTTCTTTTTTTAATTTTTGAATGCCAGAATAAATACAAACTATCACAATGAGAAAATTCATCTAAAGAAGAAAAACACGCAAAAGACCTCTCATGTGCCATTTAGACATTCACACAGCCCCGGGCATGTGACTGCTTTCTAGTTACTCAGCTATCTGCTTTGTGTTGTATACGTTATGTATCAACTTAAGTAAACCGTACTAGCAGCAATCAAAGGCTTAATGTGATTGCTTATATTTTTCCACCATGAGATATATTGAAAATTACAGACATCGTGGAGCTATAAACCCAGTATCTTGTTATTCAAATAGCTTTAAACTCATTGTTACTCTAACCCATGATAAACATTGCAATGATTAGATTATGATTAACCTATCTGGCTGGCATTTTAGGCATTAGGCTCAAAAATTCCCCCCTTCTTTCCTTATGCCCTTAATTTTCAGAAATAGTTATCTTTGAAATTTTGGCCAGTACCTATTCCTTTGTGGGTTTTCTTTTCTTTTTTTAGAAGTTGATGTGACTTTAAAAATATAAGGAAAAGGGAAAGAAAGGAAAACCAAGTTAAATCAGCTGGTTTGCTGAGTCAGCATGATGAAAGTACTCAAACAACAATTTGAGTCAGGTTCACTACTGCTTATGACCTTGGATAAGTGTCTTTCCCTCTGCTGTGTCTTAGTTATCTGTTAGAACAAGGAGTTGGATGATATGATTTGAAGATCCTTTCCTCATTCTTAAATTCAGTGATTATAAATGAGCTGAGCTTCACAAGTTTTATTTGTAAGGGAAGAGAAATTGGTTTAGATCACAAAAGAGACTTTGTAATAACCACAATTAAATCCATAACATCTGCACTAACTGCATAATGGCAAGAGAACACTGGATCTACAGCCAGAGGTATTTGGTCTGAGTCACGTCTGACCCAAGAGAGCAGAGTTGTGGAGAACTGGGTGGATAAAGTAGGGGCTTCCAAGGAGACTCCAACTTTGTATCCAAATGCTGACAGTAGGCCAGTGTCTATGGTGTAACTTCTGATATAAATTATGAATGTCTTCTTGATGTTTAGTGAAGTATTCATGGCCATCCCATCAAATATCACACTACGTTGCCCAAGTCAGGGAAAGACTTTCAAAGTGACCAGATGTTTTAGCACCTCAACCCCTAGAATGTGCTACTGTCCTCGAGCAGTTCATAGGGTGCTGCAAAAGTTCCAGTACATGAAATAACAGGGTTCTAATTTCTTATTTTAGTCTGAATAATCCCCGCGTTGGAACTGGGGTTGGGAGGATGCGAGGGAAAGATGGAAGGAGCAAGTGCACCCGTAAGAATCTCGTGGCTAAGAAGGAAAAGCTGGGGCTGTCGTTGGCGTCATTGTCCTTGGTCCTCCTCCTGTGTCGTTCCCTCCTCACATATGTCTTCTCGGGATAATTGCACCTCCCCAGCACCCTGAACCAGAGCAACTGTAAACACCTACATCTGATGGGAGAAGGATGTACATACATCCCGGTGGTGGGCTGAACATTGATGGAGCAAAAGACGTAATACTGACAGAATAATGAGGAGCGGGTTCTTTTGTCACAGCTTTGCATGTCAGTGCCCCTCTGTGAGGACAAGGATGCTGAGTGAAGAGATCAAAGCCCGACAGGTTCG
The DNA here is from genome assembly GCF_018350155.1 of Leopardus geoffroyi. NCBI lineage: Eukaryota > Metazoa > Chordata > Mammalia > Carnivora > Felidae > Leopardus > Leopardus geoffroyi. The sequence goes on from NC_059338.1 coordinate 15,125,372, forward strand.
CTTTACAAGATTTGTTACGAAGATTGCTTTGCTGTACTATTACATTCTATTTTTACCTCCACTGCCTCGAGATATTTTGAGTTTGTGTTTCTAGTGCCACTGATATGAAAAGTTATATCAGTAGCAAGAAATGAAAGGTTGAAAAAGAAGCAGGGATCGGTAATACTCCGTTTGCGAGTAACAATAAAGCTATCTTCCACCTCAGCATGTTGAGTTCAGCTAAAGCCCAGGGATTAGCTCGGTGTCCAGGTTGTAGGAGCAGCATGGTGAAAAGCTTTATGAGGCAGTGGAGCTCCCCACTACCAGCACGAAAAAACACAACTCCATCCAGCATACAATGTCCAAGGCTCTCTCCTCTCCTTCCGGATCCCTTAGTGTCTGACCACACCACGCTCTTCATGTTTTCCTCACACGCCGGACGTTTCTACCTCTCCTGTTCCTCTGTTCTTCCCTCAGCATGTAACCCATTTTTCCTCCGAGAGCACCTCCTGAGACAGGGGAGTAGGACGGCTGTCGGCGAGGTCTAGGTTAAACCGGGCTTTCTGTGAAGGTTAGCTATGTAACCTTAGGCGGGAGAGGTTCCTCATCTATGATAGGGATGATTGTAGGGCCTGTCTTAAGAGATTGTAGTAAGGGTTAAACAATTTAATATGTATAAAATCTTTAGAACAGTGATACAGAGTCAAAACTCAGTAAACAGAGCTACCATTATCACTAGTATCGGTGTTAACATTTTAGTAATTCTCGACCTTAAGAACTATTTCATGTGTGAAGTTTCCTCATCCCTGCTGCCAGCCCTCCACTTCTTTTCCATACCAGTTCTCTTCCACGGACTCTCTAGATCAATCTCCAGCTTTCCCCCCTGGCTTCTCCTCCCGGAGGTGACCTCTGTAAACCACAGCAATGGGATTCCTGGGTTCTCAGGCTTCCAGTTGGTTTCAGCTAATGCAGAGGCTCAGTAGGTGCTTGGAGAGAAGAAAATGGAGAACAGAAGCTTTCTTCTCTGAATCACCACCGCTCCAGGGCTTGTTCTGGCTGTATTCCTCAACCAAAGTCACTGCTTCTCTAAAGAAAGGCTCTTCCACATGACTCTCACTCCTGCAGGTTCTACTCCATTCTTTGAGCCTTGGGGTGGTAACAGTTCTTGCATGATCTCTTGTGCTGCCTCTTTGTACTGTAATTAGTCCCCTTACAATTAGTCCCTCTGCAGGTAAACCTCCTAGAATCAGCCCAGGTGACGTGTGCCATCAGTTTCCTTTGGGTCTCTTACTGATATATCATCTCTTTCTTCCTGGTCGAGATTGTCGAACTTAAATGAACATAGGAATCAATTAGTGAGTGTGTTGAAAATGCAAATGTGCAGTTTCTTGAATCCAAACCCTAGAGACTCTGCTCTGTAGGTCTGACTCGGGACCCAGAAATGTACGTGATTAACAGGAACCTCAGGGGGAATCTGATAGCTATAGAAGTACCGTGGCTTGTAAGACATTGCTTTTAACTGTCCTCACATTTATTTCAATCTATTCTGAATTTTAGTAAATTTTTCTTTACAGATTTGTCTTCTTTACAAGACTATAACAGAGTGAATGTCTACTATGTGTTAGTTTTTACTCTTACTATAGTTAATAGTCAGCCACCTATGCGAGACATTATTTTTTTAGGTTTATTTATTTTCAGAGAGAGTGAGAGAGAGAGAGCGAGAGAGAGAGTGGGGATGGGGCAGAGAGAATCCCAATCAGGATTCCCTCAATTGGCACTTGGCTCGATCCCATGAACCGTTAGATCATGACCTGAGCCAAAATGAAGAGTCCAATGTGTAATGGACTGAGCCACCCGGGCTCCCCCCCCCCCCATGTAAGACATTATTATTGTTATTTTATAAATGGCAAAAACAAACACTTTGACTAGTACACACAGAGCGGGTACTTGTCTGAGGTCAGTCCACTTCTACATCTCTTGGGATCCAGAACCTTTGTTCTTCTCATCACGTGCTACTACCCATGTATGATGAAAACCTTAATAAATTACCAATTTAAGTACAACTGCAAATCAAAAAATAAAATTGAACTTAGCTTCACAATAGCATGGGAAGGAATAATAGATATTACCTAGCCAAAAATGCTAGGTTTACATTAATTTTGTTACCAGTTTCTTCTTTGATTTATTTTCAGTTTCCTCTCTTATTTCTTGCCCTCACTCTTCCTTTGTCCTCCTTATACTTCACTCTACCTTCCTGATCAACAGTGTGAATTAAAATGTGATTTGTAAAAAAGAATATATTTAAAGTTAGCATAATCAGGGGCACTGGGTGGCTTAGTCAGTTAAGTATCCGACTTCAGCTCAGGTCATGATCTCGTGGTTCGTGAGTTCAAGCCCCACATCAGGCTCCACACTGATGGTGTGGAGCCTGCCTGGGATTCTCTCTCTCTCCCTCTCTCTCTGCCCCTCCTGCACTCGTGCTTTCTCTCTCTCTCAAGAGTAAGTAAATAAACTTTAAAAACATAAAAAAAAATAACATTAGCATAATCTTTGCAATTGAGAGAGCAAGGGAATTTTTTTCAAATAATTAAAATTCTGGGGGTTTTTTAGTGATTTATTGAAAATTGTAGTACTTCCCACAGAGGCTTCATGACCAATAAAGAACATGTTATGGCCTGAAAATATTCATACTCTAGCAATTTTTTTCTGAAGTTATTATATGAAAGTGTATTCACACACATTTAGAAAGGAAACCAAAATGAACATGTGAGGAAAATGAACTCAACTGATTTTCTCACCTAAATGCCTTGTACCAGTGCAAATGGTCCCCAATATAATTGTCCCGCCTTATTGCCTCTGCTAATCCATTTTTAATTGCTTTCTTTGGCTATAAATGATGAGAAGAGATCAAAAAAAAAGTTTCTGTAAGAGTTAGTGCTCTTAGGTACAGTAGCTTGTGAGTTTAATCCGAAAAGCATTCATTAAGGGTGCCTGGCTGGCTCAGTCGGTAGAGCATATGACGTTCATTCTCAGGGTTGTGAGTTTGAGCGCCACATTCGGTGCAGAGATTACTTAAATAAATAAAGTTTAAACAAACAAAGCATTTATTAAATGCCCGCTGCATATGCTTTCAAAAATTTACAATCTTGGGAATTTCACTCAAATGGTAATCCATGAATCTGTTTGTATAAGGTACTTCTATGCTATCTTTTGTCATTCAGTATCTACCTTTAGGAAAGCATCTTGAGCTCAAGAATTATGTCAAGTTTGTGGGACTAAGAATTGTTGTTGACATGGTGCTCCCTGGCCTGATTGGTTTCCATAGCACATTAGTTCTTACTAGCTCGTGCCCTTGGGCGATTGCCTAGCTCTCCGTGCTTCATTTTCCTTATCTGTAGGAAAAAGGGCATCGAATAAAATAACATCCATCCTAGAGTGTTATTGTGAGAATTAATAAAACACTAGGTCTAAAGCACTTGGCAGAGCGCTGGTATTATTATTGTTATTGTTCGCAGCCACTACGAAGTGTCATTAGCACAGTACTTGAGAGTCAGATAACTGGTTTACCCTTGGGCTGTAAATCATGAAACTGATTCCCTGAAAACTAAGCATTGCATTCAAGAGCTGGACAGCTCCAACTTGTAAACCTGAAGGCAGGCACTAGTTTGCATACCAGTTCAAAGGAAGAAAGGGTCTGTAAATGAGCTCTGTGCTTTTTTCATTTACTTTAACTAGTGGTAAGGTAAATTGTGGTCCCACTGCCAATTGGGGTCCTGCTGCAGAAAGCACGGGGCTTTTCAGGACTTGAAAATATAGGTAAAAATTAATTTGCTTCTTTTCAAAGTATGTTCTTGTTACTGTTATTATGGTTTTTAAGTGTTGCTTTCCTCAGATAGAAGGGACTGGCAGGGCCACGGAGAATTCTGTGAAGCCAAGTCAGCCCATTTGGTTATTTGTGGCCTTTGCTTTAAAGATTTGCTGGCAGGGGCGCCTGGGTGGCTCAGTTGGTTGAGTGTCCGACTTCGGTTCCCATCATGATCTCACAGTTTGTGGGTTTGAGCCCTGCATCAGTCTCTGTGCTGACTGCTTGCTCAGAGCCTGGAGGCTGCTTCAGATTCTGTGTTGCCTTCTCTCTCTGCCCCTCACCCGCTCATGCTTTGTCTCACTCTGTTTCTCAAAAATAAATAAATGTAAAAAAAAAAAAATTAAAAAAAAAAGATTTGCTGGCATAGATATTTTCAGTAAATATGAGATTGTGGGTCATTTGTTCACTCAATAGACATTTACTTTCAGTCAGGAACTAAGACTGTAAGGTTTTATTTTCTTTCCTGGTTGCCATTAATGAAGTTTGACACTTTAAAATCTTGTTTGATTCTGAGGACCAGTGTACTCTTTGTATTAATTGCATAAATTAGTCATTTTACTCATAGTTGATGCTGAAAGATATCTAGAGTTTACAAAAGGGAAAGGTCAGGTATTGATGAAAAAAAGAGTGCATATAGTGGCGGAACTCACTTTCTAGATCTGTTTGCCTAGCCCTCTCTTCCTCTGCTCATGCATTCTTAGAATCACGATGTTTTATTTTTTATCTTTTTTTAATTAATTAATTTTTAAATAAAAAATTTAAGGTTTATTTATTTTTGAGAGAGAAATAGAGACAGAACACAAGCCAGGGAGGGGCGGAGAGAGAGGGAGACACCGAATCTGAAGCAGGCTCCCAGGCTCTGAGCTGTCAGCACAGAGCCTGTTGCGGGGCTCAAGCTCATGAGCCAGGAGATCATGACCTGAGCCAAAGGTGGATGCTTAACTGACTGAGCCACCCGGGCACCCCAGAAGCACAATGTTTTAATCATCTTTGACCTCCTCGTAACGCTTACCCATGAGCCTGTCCTATCAGCTGAGGCTCAATGACGACTTGTTAGATTGAGTTGACACATCTTGATATAATATCAATTTCCTTGCAAAACAGGAAAAATGTACACATCCTCTTTCTTCTGATCTCTCTATCCCTCTGTTGAAGTCTACCCTTATCCCTTATAGAGGAAGTCTAACTTCCTCTCTGGGAAGTTTTAAGTTCCATCCAGAATGTTATTTACTCCTAATTCTAATTTTAAAAGTGACAAAATCCCAGGCCATGGCAGTCAGCTAACTGCCATTCTTCAGGTGATATCTGTCTGATAGAATATGCATATATGTGTAAATATATCCTGTTTTCATTTTAAAAGGATTTGAGATGTTAAGAGAATACAGTAATTTGAGATAAATACCCTTCCTCTCATTCATCCATTCATTTATCCATCCCTGCAGGCAGTATTTATTGAGCACCACCTCTGGACCAGGCACTGTCCTTCATGCTGTGGAGCAACGCTGAACAAGAGAGACGTGTCCCTGTCTCTCGTGGTGTTTAAAGTCTGGTGGGGTATTTGCACTGGCCGGAAGTGCCTGGACATGTAAAATCCTGCAGTGAATAGGGACATGTCCCTGAAGAAGGGACATCTGATCTGATTTTGAAGGTTGAGCAGGAATTAGCCAAGTGAGAAGAATAACCAGCTGAGGGAACTGTGTGTGTAAATGCTTAGAGGCAAAAGTGCTTGTCCCATCTAAGGAGCTGAAAGTAACTCCTAAAGGCCAGCGCAGGGGGATGTGAATGAGGTGTGGCCCTCAGAATCTCTTTAACAAATTATTAGAACAATGGAAAATCACTATATTGGTAGAGTAAGGGAAGCAAATACTGTATAAGTATTTGAAACATAAATAGTGTTTGGAACATAAATGGCACTAAACGAAGATTTTCTAGCTGATCGGTTGACTCTTCAATAGTATGGAATGAGCTTAATCCTTTGATTTTTTTTATTTAATTATGCAACTGGCAAAAATTTAAAACCAACAGAATGGTTTTTAAAATCAAACAGGAAGCAAATAAAAGAACAGCAGGGTTTAAGGCCCAATGAGTGGGTGGGTGGCCCAGTGGTGTGTGAAGGAGATAGTGAGAGAGTTTGGGGCCAAGGGGGGGGTACACAGAGCTGGAACTGGCACCTGAAAGTTTCCACCTGTGGAGACTAATTCATCTTGGTCAGAGCCCCTCAGTTAAGCTACGGTGAGGAAATTGGGTAGTTATTCATTATAATTCTGAAGTGAACTTCACTCTCTAGAGCTGAAGCGACAGGAAGCCTTCTGCTCCTGGAAACTCTAGCCTAGAATCATAGTTGATATTTTCCACTAAAAATCTGGGGTGCATTATCTGACACAGCTACAAAACTTTGTAAGTGAGGACCCTCCAGGGAACTCCAGCATATAGGACCATTATAGGCATGTTTTTGTATTGATAGGATGACCAGTTTAATAGAGCCTATGGCTAGGAACATATGCTTAAAGCCAGTTAGACCTTGTTTTATTTTTTTTTTAAACTTTAATATTTATTCATTTTTGAGAGAGAGAGACAGAGCGTGAATGAGGGAGGGGCAGAGAGAGAGGGAGACAAGAATCCTAAGCAGGCTCCAGGCTCTGAGCTGTCAACACAGAGCCCAACGCGGGGCTTGAACTCACAGACTGTGAGGTCATGACCTGAGCTGAAGTCGGACACTTAACCCACTGAGCCACCCAGGCACCCCTTATTATTATTTTTTAATGTTTATATATTTCTGAAAGAGTGCAAGTGGGGGAGGGTCAGAGAGAGAGAGACAGAGGATATGAAGGGGCTCTGCACTGACAGCAGCAGGCCTGACGTGGGGCTTGAACCCACAAACCACGAGATCATGACCTGAGCCAAAGTCAACGTTCAACCAACTGAGCCACCCTGTGCCACAGACCTTGTTTTAAATGATGGGTCTGCCTGGTACCAGTAGTCTGACCTTTGGCAGATTTCTTCACCTCTGGGAGCCTCAGTTACTTTATCTGAAAAATGGGGACAATGATACTTTCTTAAGGGTAATTGACCCAGACAACGAAAAAAATTAACTTCCAGTGACTCTTAGGACCATGCCCGTGACAACATATGTACTAAATAATATTGTTATTTAAGATAATAATAAGCCTAATGTTTGCAGATAGCCAGACCCTTCCAGGAGCATATAACCCCTTGAAATCTTTGACTTTCCCAGCACCCATCATTTCCAGGTCCGTAAATGTGTTTTTGTTCTCAGTTTAGCCTTTATCAGGATTCCCAAACTCACTGATTAGGCTGGCTCTTAGGCGCCAACCTGAAAAAGACTTTGACTTTGTCAGTATTGGGGAAATATTTGTAAAATAGTACAGTCAATAAATAAATATACTATAGACTTTGAGTTGCTTTAAAAAAAAAAATTTGCCCAGTGGGTTAAAAAAAAAATTCTGGACGCACAATGTTGACTGGGTTTGGTTTCATATTTGGACAAAGAAATCCCTGAACTGAACAGAGAGATAAGCGCCTTGACTTGCAATAGATTAAGAGACCTGCATTGGTGAGAACAAACCCAGTCTGAGGCGCTCCCTGAGTGCCGCCACATTTAGATTTAAGATTAACTGCAGCCGAATGGTGGACCGGCTGTTTGTTTTATGAAACAATCGCTAATGACATTAAACAGACGGAGCCCCTTCCAACATGATTGTTCATTTGCGATAAACTGAGAGAAGCCCACAAGAGATTGAAAAAGAAAACTCATAAGTGCTTCATTTTGAGGCTCTTACGATACTCTATTGGAGCTGACAATTAATGGAAGTGAATAGGAATCTAATTCAGAGCACATTAGATTGAGGGAGGGGGTAAGTCAGCAAAGAATCAATGTGAATTCGCTTGCTTTTATATTTATATTAAGGAATTGAGTAATCACAATTTCATGACAAGTTTTCCAAGGAGGCTTTCTTCCCTCTCTCCCTGTCTTCCTTCCTCCCTCACTCCCTCCCTCCCCCCCTCCCTTCCTTTCTTAATGCTGTTCATTTGTTCATTTCTCCTACCTCTATGGCTCCTGGTAGCCTAGAGCTGGCACTAAGCATTAACTCTCTTAAAAAGAGTGGTATCTATTAGTTCAATTGGACATTAGACATTTACTTTTCAATGTATTTGAGGCCTGATTTGATTTAGGTCCAGCCATTTAAAATTAAGAGAGCAGAACTGTGTACAGTTATCTGTAGCTCTGAAGTCTTAATTGCAAATTCAGATAAGGATTAGACAGGACTGTATCTAGACCAATGGTATTTGTTAATACCTGCGACAGAAAAGTTGTTAGATTCTGTACTTACTAATTCAGGCTTCCGCCGTTGGATTTTTATTGAACTTTCAGTATTTGGGATGAAAACAACACAATTTGCAGCAGCATTAAGGGAATGGCTGTGGAGAACATCTCAAACAAGCCTCACTTGCATTTTCATTATTTTGGTTCAGCTAAAAAAATTGAAATCGTGTTTGTTGTTAAAACATTGTCAAAGGCCAGGTTGCAGCATTAAGCTTTTGTTTTATACACAGAGAAATATATTAATGAAAAGTGTTTTAAGTGCTTATTATAGAGATGGTTTGTTTTGAAACATAGGCTTTTTCCCAGCAGTTTTACACTTCATTGTGTCCCATGAAAGACATTGTAAGTAGAGGCTGTCAGCCCCTCATCAGAAGCAGAGTACTGCTGGGGAATGGAGCCATTTAGGATGTCACTCAAGCAGGACTAATCTAGAGTAGATATCTTATAAATAACCAGTAACGAAAAAACAAATCATTCCTCTCCCCCACTAGAGCAGAGAGAATTACTGCTTAGAAGAAGGAAATCTTTATAATAAAGATTTACAGTTGGAATTAGTGAATTGTTTCGAGCAAAGCATTGCCCAAAGTTGCAATGACAACCTTTAGATAGGAGTTCAGGGAGCGGTGACGATGCTTTCATGAGGAGGGGAAGGGCTCTGGGACACCTACATTTTTCCCTTTGCTCTTGGGGAGTTGGGGGGTAGATACCCTAGAAACTACCAGTTACTAGATATGAGTTCATGATCATATTTTTCAATCTGTATTTGTTTATTTTTTTAAATATGAAATTTATTGTCAGATTGGTTTCCATACAACACCCAGTGCTCATCCCAAAAGGTGCCCTCCTCAATACCCATTCAATCTGTGTTTAATACATGCTCTTCCTCTTACCCCCGAGATACTTTCAAAATGAACCATGGTGACAATTTTTTTTTTTTTTTTGGTAGAGAAAATTGTTATACCCATTTAAGGTGATGGTAGAATATAGTAAGTATCGTTTTTTGACTTTATGTTCTTTCAGTTGTATTACTTCCCCCTTTAATTTTCTGAAATAAATACTGGCTTTCTTTTTAGATATTTGCAGGTTCCTTAGCTTTGGAAACTTACCTTCTCTTGCCTCGTCCTCTTTTAAAGCACCTAAAAGGAGCTATCTTTCAATTGCTGGGGTGGAGGAAGCCTTTATCCAGACCTATTCTGAAAGCTATGTCTGTCAGAGAGGAAGAAGCTGATTCTCTTGATTCTGATAAGTACAAACTCCTCTTGCTGAAGCTGCGGTTGTGTCTGAGTGGTGGCCACGTGCAGAGAAATGACTGGGAATGCTTTGCTGGTTCACATAATCTCCTAAATTCCTCCACTCCAAGTCATTCTCTTTCTTATTCCAGGACCAATAAAGCACCTATTTCCCAGGCTCTTTGAACCTGTCTACCATTGTGCACCATTCTGATACCCTACAATATAGAGGAAAAGACGGAGATGTTCTGTTTATCTGTCACTTTTTTTAGTAGTTTGATTTTGGTGGGGTTTGAGGGGGAGAATGGATTTTAGTGAATGCCACAACTTTCCATTTGATTGCATCTATTCCCACACAAGCCTGTAAGTTAGACAGAGCAGATGCTATGTACATTTTTCAGGTGAGAAAATTAAAGTATACAGCCTTCCTTAATATCTGGCAGCAAGAAGCTAGATTTATCTGGGTACATCAGGGTTGGGAATGCACCTTATTCAAACCACTTCTGGTTTCTGGGGCAAGTTTGTCTCTTTAGATTCCCTGTAACCTGCCGTGAGCCAGAATCAGGCTGCCCACAGGGGCCCATCCTCCAGTGTGTGTGTGGTGGGGGGGGGGGGGGTTATTCCTTGTTTAACTAGAATCCTTGAAGTTGGCAGATGCAAATTGCTGCTGGCACATGAGAAGTTGAAAGGCTTTTTAACATTATATATTGCAAAGCAAATCCTTAGCATAAAATTGCATACTGCTTCTCTCTGTCTCAGGCCATTGATCATTTACACTAAAGAGAAGATTCAGTTTCATAAACATCTCGTGAGTGTGTGCTCTGATAGGGCCGTCTGAGAATCCACTGCTTTGGGAGACTGGGTGTGGGGAGTGGATGGCACGAGCTGAGTTCAAGGTCATTTTTCCCTCCTGTGTGAGGACCAGATGAGGTAAATATGAGTAACTATGACTAAAAATGCATTTCATTTTCCCCAACAACAATATAATGTGCTATTCTATGTAATAAATCTAGATATACATGTAAAATCAATAACTCAGGATAAGAAAATCTGTATAAAACATGAATGATGCTGTTACTTTGACAATTCATTCAATCATTTATTTAAGCAAATGCTCCCTTTTTGTAACATAGTGTGCAGTACCTGGGTTGTGAGGGCTCTAAGATCTTGGCTTCTAGTCCGCATGGAGCAAAGACAAACCATGACTTGAAATTCCCAAATTGATTTCTGCTCTGAACACAAGTCATCTAATTTGTTGCCACTCTGAAATTTAATATAAAAACATAATCGATGGAGTTATAAAACAGCAACAGTTTACCTGTGTATTGCTTTCAAAAAGGTAAAGTCAAATTTTATTACGAATATTTTATCTCATTCAAAACACAGTAGAAGAAGAGATCAAGACATAAATTGCCTTGGAACCCATAAACTATCCTTTGTGCAGCCCCCTTCTCTTGATTGTTCTTTGTGAATGTGTGCATGGAATACCTGAAATATATAAACAAAAAAAGATATACTATCCTTCTTCCACATTCTGTCATCATCTGCCTCTTTTAAGGAGGCCTTGTTACATGTTAGCAAATTTGATGTCCCTGTCAGCGTCTTGAAATATTCGTTGAATGAATGGATGGATGCCTTCCCATCTGTGTAGTCAGTTCTCAATTATCCATTATAATGGAGTTGAAATAGGAAAGGAGCGTTTGAGAGTGAAATCCACAAATCATTGAGAAAGTTCCTGTGAGCCACTACTTTCAAAGCTTCCCACCAGATCTTTTACCCAACTTGATGAAAATGTGGCAAAAATGGCTCCACAGGAGTTCTTGCCTGTTTTCCTGGCTCTACTGATGGAGATAGTAAGGAATAAAACTCTAATTTAGAGATTGAAACAAATATCCAGATAGAGCCCAGAGGCTGAATGATTATCTCTGAATAAGCACAACATTAGGTTGAGCTAAATTCATTGTTCCTATAGAGTTTAGAAGAGGATTTTAAAAAAAAATAATATTTATTTCTTTTTGAGAGACAGAGCACAAGTGGGGGAGGGGCAGAGAGAGAGAGGGAGACACAGAATCTGAAGCAGGCTCCAGGCCCCACCCGGTTGTCAGCACAGAGCCCGAGGTGGGGCTTGAACCCACAAACTGTGAGATCATGACCTGAGCTGAAGTGGGACGCTTAACCAACTGAGCAACCCAGGCGCCCATAGAAGACTATGTTTTGAAGAGTTGTTGGTAAACAAACTAAGAGAGAAGGAGGAGAGATGCCTGCAAAAAGATGTTAAAGATGACTGTCATTTTTGCAAAGGGATAGAGAAGGGAAAACACGATTTAAATGCTCTAAGGAGTACTTTCAGATAACCACACTCTGGAGTAAAAGTGTGAGATATTTCTGTCTTTTTTAAAAAGTGAATCCCAAGCTAGGACTGCCCTGTGTGAATATGTGTACACATGTGTGTTTCCATCTGCACATGCGTGCTCTGGAGAGAAGGCTTGGGATTCCCTAGGACCTGGACCCCTTGGAGAAATGAATAGGCTGCGTCAAGGTCACATTCATTCTCGGTCTTGCGTTTCAGAATATTTGGATGGAAGGTTCCCCCCCCCTTTTAAAATGTCTAGCTGTTTCCCATTAAGTTACTTTTGAAAGCTCTTCCGGTTTGGGAAGAAAAAGGTGGCCGTAAAATCAGCATGGTTTCTGACTAAAGCCTTGTGAGCAAGAGTGGTAGGGTAACCAAACGCCGTACACAGCTGATGACATCAACGGAGCTGTGGCTGAGCAGCACACGGTCAGGCAGCCCAGCTTTATGTGGCATGCAAGGTCATGGTGCCTGATTTTATTCCTGCTCTGAAGAAAATGTAGACAAAGCATGCATATGCAGCCTTCCTTCTTAACGGTCCCCACCCCCACCCTCCTGTGACATTTGAAACCCAGGTCTCTTACACACGGATATGAAGTCACAATACATAATCTTTAATATCTCCAAGTAGACTTTGTTTTTCAGCTAGGAAATTATGCATGCTTTGTATTTATTTAGGCCGTATCTATGGACTTTGTTAAAAAGTCTACAGTTTATGAATGTAAGTGTACATACACTTTAATGTATTCGCACACCTAGTAGAAAATATGCAGAAAGCCCAAATGTACTGCTGAGATTTTTTTTTCGTTTTCTTCTGAGATTTTTGTTAATGGAACCTAGACTTAAGATAAAAGGAAACCCATCAACAGAAATAGTATTAGTTTACTGAAGTCCTTCACTGATATTTTCTTCTCCTTTTTTTCTTGAAGGAGGGTGATGGTAATAGTTAATATGGACTTTAAAAATATTCTTTGATGGTTTTCTTTTGCCATGTCTCAGAAATACCAACCTTCTTTGATCATGAGAAGAGTCTGATCTTACAGACCAAGTAAAAGTCTCTGAGTATTAATTGAAAGCATCCAATTGAATTGACTCATCTTTGCAAACGAGTAAGCGTATCTATAGGCACTAGTGTGCAGTTTTAAACTCTTAATACAAGAAACATGTTTATGCACAGGAGCTTCTAATGATACTGTGGTGTGTGTGTGTGTGTGTGTGTGTGTGTGTGTGTGTGATCCTTTGCCTTCAGTTTTCATTTGCCCATGCCAGCTGGTAATGCCTGTAGGTTATGAAGACAGCAAAGTCACCTATATGATTGTTTTTTTTATTTTTATTTTTATTTTTTTTTAATTTTTATTTTAGAGAGAAAGAGTGCAAGTGGGGGAGAGGAGCAGAGGGAGAGAGAGAGAGAATTTTAAGCAGCCTCCACACTCAGCGTGGAGCCAGGTGTAGGGCTTGAGCCCATGACCCTAGGGTCAAGACCCAGGCTGAACGCAACAGCCGGATGCTCAACCAACTGAACCATCCAGGCACCTCATATTATTTCCACTAATAAAAGTGAGACATCATCTTGGTATAAACTTACCTCTAGTTCCTAATCTTGCCTTTCTTTATTTTCAATCTTTAGATAAAAACACAATTGAGATGACTGCACAGGATTGTCAGTAGAACAGTTTTGTTCTGTAACAATTTTACTCTTTAGTTCCGCCCCCCCCCAAATCCAGTGAAGTCGTCACCATTAAAAACCCATTCTATAGCATAAGAAACTGAAGCCCAGCAACACTCAGTAACTTGCCCAAGGCCACACAGCTATGAAAAGGCATTAATGGGCCCAGACACAGGTTCCAGAATTCATGCTCTCAAGCACTCTGCCTTACTGCTTCTAAAATATTACGGTATAGGAAAGATATCTACAAAGGAAGAAATGTGAAAGGGACTGTGGTGATTAGTAATTCTCATCATACCAAATGCATGCTGGGTACACTGATCTTTGCATCAGCTAGTTTGAGGGTTCTTGCTCAGCCGCTCACCTCTGAGGATACGAGGACTTCTGGCCGTGTATTCTGCTCTGGTTGCTAGGGGTAAGAGAGGTGTATTTCTCCTGTTGGCTTCAGGAAAGAATCACACATAAAAGTAAAGCATTAGTTCCTGTCTGGCATTTTATCACCTTCACTAAAAACTTCTATTTATTTACTTATTTTTTCTCTACGAGGCAGGGATTGTTGGGGATGGATTGTTGCCAAGTGCCTACCTGTTCAATAAGAAATCTATTCCCTCCTGCCACTGGCACCTGTAACTTCCATTGGTAGAACTTTTCAGAAAATGGAAATGAAATGTATATGAAATTCCTTATACATAGAGAAAGCAGGAAAAAAGACAATTGTTTCCTTTCTCGCTGTTGAAACAAAGGGCAAATCCTGCTTTCTTTTATTTTCACTTGATTTTTAAAAGCTACTTGTAAATAAAACACTTCCCTCTTATTTCTCAGTTTCCCCATCTGTTAAATGGGAACAGCTGACTTTCCAAGGGCCTGGATATTCTAGGGTTAAAAGGCCAAATGAGTTTGGGATGAGAATACATCTATTTTCTTTCACTGTAGCTGAGGGCTCCTTGAAGTAACCAAGCCACAGAGCAAAGATGATGGCCTTTATCATGTAGAGAGTGGATGACCAGATGGCAGAGCCCATTCTACATAATGACTCTCACTCTGGTGGTTTGTAATTTATGAAGTAGCCTTCTCATCAAAGGCACTGTTGGCTGCTGGAGAGCTCTGCCACAGCATGGAAACAGCTCCTTCCAATGAGAAAAAAAACAAAAACAACCACCACCAACAACAAACCTAATATTCTTCCACCTCATATGATAAACAGTCTAAAGCACAAGATCATCAGAGACAATTCTTATTTTTATTTCATAATCCTTGAGGAAAGAAGATAGGGGTAGCTTAGTCACCCTTCACTTTCTAAAGGAAGAGGCAGGAACCATTTTAGCCATATTGTAAGTTGTGTCTTTAGAGACCACTTGTGTCTCATGGGCCCTGATGCCCAGGCGTGGGGAGTGGGGTGGGGGGAGGATAAAGGGCAGATGAAAGGAACAGGACAGAAACAATGAAAGGGGATCGCACAGCTGGGCTGAGGCAAAATACCCCCACCAAATGTCAGTAGCTCTCTTTTCTGCCATACATCATAGACATCAAAAAGTCATTGGAGGAATTTCTCTCGTTTCCATAACCAAAAGTCAGACACACAATGAATATGGTGATAATTCTGCAACCTCTTCTCACAATCTCTAAGATTTTTGCCCCTTCACCTCTTGTACTGGAGCGACGATTCCTATGGTTCATGATCCCAGTTCTTTTTATAATATGACAAAGACCTTGCGAATCTAGCTATAGCTGAAGTCATAGTTTCCAAAGAACTTTGCT
The DNA here is from genome assembly GCF_018350155.1 of Leopardus geoffroyi. Classification (NCBI taxonomy): domain Eukaryota; kingdom Metazoa; phylum Chordata; class Mammalia; order Carnivora; family Felidae; genus Leopardus; species Leopardus geoffroyi. The sequence continues at coordinate 15,140,564 of NC_059338.1, forward strand.
TGATTTAGAGGCATACACTGCCCCATTTTCTCTTGAGCGTGTAAGGAGACTAAGAATAACCCATCCTCTGCTTGGTGTTGGGTACATTTTCAATCTGGCATGCCAAAATTCCCAACTCCAGGGCGAGAAATAAATCTGTTTCTTTGAATAGCAATGAGAAAGATGGGTAAGCATGTTACGGGGGTGGATGATGAGGGCGGGTAGTGGTGCTAAATGGAATTTCATGTTCTTACGAACCATTCAGAGCAAAATGATACGGTCTTACCTGATCAGGTGATGTTAGCTTTTATGGTGAGAAAACGGTTCAACATAGAGCACTCTCTGTAGGTTTTTAAGGTATATGAGTGCTTTTCCTCTTTACTTAAATCACGTCAGGGAAATGGATGATGCATCTTATTTGCTTCAATTGAAAGAGTTTCAATTGTTATGGCTTTGAGTCTTATAAAAAAGGTAAATAGCTCTACAGTAAAGAAATATACCTACAGTATGTTCTTCAGCAGGTGGTGGCCGGGCACTGATCAACTTGTCAATTTCTGACTTTCGGTTGCCACTGTATCTATCCCTGGACAGTGGGAACTGTAGGAACATATATGAAAGGGTCAGAGCTTACGGAGCTTTCATTTTTTTAAAGCCAAGATGCTAGCGGTAGCATAATCTCTGAATGAATTGCATTTAAATGGGGTTAGGAAGGAGAGCAGTAAGGTAAGAAGAAATGCTTTGAGAACAGCTATTCATAATCAGAAAAGCCACGAGATATTAAAAAAAGATCACAAGCTATTACGAATAACAGCTTTTTAAAGCAGTGCTTTGAAAACGGGAAGTAGAATATAGACTAATAGAGAAAGAATAAAGGCAGCTTTCTTAGGAGAGAGAGAATGTCTACAGCAAATGGAATGTGGTGCTGAGAGGTAGGCACTCTGGAAGGCAAGCCACAGGTAGAGGAGCTATTTTGTTCTCTCGGAGGCGATATGTCTGCCAGATTAGAAGCATCAGTGCCCTCTGTTGTTCGCAAAAGAACTGCAGAACTGCCTGAACAGGCCAGGCGTTTTTGCCTTGTAAACAGACTTCTCTACAAAGTGTAATTGATGGCAATCTGTAGGCGAAGGAAGGAAGGAAGGAAGGAAGGGGGGAAGGAAGGGAGGGAGGGAGGGAGGAAAGAAGGAAAGAAGGGGGGAAGGAACTGATTGATTCGTGGTCACCTTTGCATTATTTGAGCGCTAGTGCCCAAATGTTTGAAACATGAAATGTATTGAATCTGTTCGTTTCTGGCGTAGCTCCTTGAGTTTATTACCATAGGAAGGAAGCTGAAATTTAAATTCCATAATGATGAAGACAAGGTTAATAATGGGAAAGTTCTATTAGCTTCATTACGCATCCTGTTTCGTTTTGGCGAACCTCTCCTTTACACATCAGCATTCAACTTCACTTCGATAGAAAAACACTGAGTTCGTGTTCTCCTCTGCGTAAGTTCTCTTTCTCAAAGATGCTTTTTCCCTGTTGTCCACATGGAAAATGCAGGCACGGGAAACTTCTCTTAAACTCACATCACGTTAAAATTCACATTGCTCAGTTATGTGTTTTACTAAATTAAAGATTACTGCAAGAATGACAACTTCATTCAAGCAGATCCTGTGGAATTACATTAAACAGCTGCTGCCGAACAGCTGAGGACGAGGGAGACCATTTTGATCTCCCCAGCACCGGGACCTAGCAGGGCGCTCCCCGCACAGAGTTATGAAGAACACATTGTGCTCCTCACGCCCACACACAGTTACTCCCTGGCTTGCTTGTTGCCAAACACTGGGCTTTCTAATCACTTTGTATTCAGTCAGAGATCCAGGAAGTCCAAATCCAGCCAGACAAATGCAGAACAGCTTAGCCACAGAAGCAGCTTTAACAGGTGCCATCGGGAAGGACTTAGGGAACCTGAGAGACACTACAAACAATGGGAAATGCTGGTCAGCAGCATCTGTTTGCCCTGGTGCACAGGAGGGCACCAGCCATTGAACAACAGTTTGCCACAGAGGACAGTTAATCGATCCTTAAATGATGGCATAACAGTGCAAAAAAATACTGAGACACCTTACCTGCACAGGTCCCCCTCGAACAGACTGCTGTTGGATGGCTCTCATCTGTTCCCTCTCCTCTGTGGAGTGCCAGCAACAGAATGCGCTGGAATAAACAGCCTGTACCTGTCCAGAATTTCAAAGGGGTGAACGGACGATTTGATTTAAGCAGGTGCCTTCCCGTTTTGAAAATAATCAACTGAAGAATGCCACCGTGCAAGCATGTAGTTGGATGGGTCACGGTCCTCATCTGTGAAGATATCCACACTTCGACGGACCACACCCAGGTATCACATCTCTTGACTATTTCTGGTTTGCGAGGCCCGCTTTGATCAGTGGTGGATGGGCTCTCCTTACCACGCTCTGGATCATCCTTTTCAGCAACAACACTTGATTAAAATGCGTTTAAAAAAGTTGGCTGACCCTGCCACATCCTTCCAGATCCTGTCGCTTATGACTTGTGATCCTCATGAGGAATGAGAAATAGTGAACTGACAAAAAGCTCTTGAGCTTACGTGTGTGCTCGGAGCAGGCACCAGAGAAAAACTTAGAGGGTCCCGTGTGTTTACGGAGAGCAAATTACAGAAGAAATTTGGAAAATCTGCATGAAGGTGGAAAACAGCCTACATAAATAGCTCTATTAATATTCAGACTCTTGGTTTGATACTGATAGTCAAGGAAGAGAGAGAGAGAGAGAGAGAGAAAAGCAAGGCTACATTCTAAGTGCTTTGAAATTACAGGGAAAGTGTTTGCTTCTGCAATTGGGAAAACATTTGACTGTTTTGTAGGTTTTCCTTATTCTTCTAATTCGGGCTAGAAAATGAGGTCGCATTCAATTAGAGTAGTTTAGCATTCTGGGATCACAAAATGTCCATTTCTTTCCCATCTGGGTAATGTGGATTAAAAAACGTGATACTTGTAACTCTTCTGAGCAGGCCTTGATCAAGGATGTACATTTGCAGGTGAATCGAGCGTCTGTCCTTGATGGTAAATTCCAGCTTTAACCTCTGCTTCAGAAGCCTTTTCTTTTCTAAACTCTATTTGTAAATCAATAATCATACCCCGATATAATCTTATTGGAACACGTTTTTTTGTTTTAAGAGGAAGGACTCTGTTTCAGTAGTATATATTATTCAAAGTGCAGATTACCAACATCATAGATTTAATCCTTAAAAAATCTCCTTTCTAGTTCACTTGCAGAAACTGAGGAAAATTGGGATTGATGGAATAAGCAACATTATATACAAAATAAGGGTGAAGGTTTATGGGACACTACTCATTAATTGTGCCTTTTTTCCCCCTGAACACTGGTGTTCCTTGAATTATACCAAATACCATTTTCATAGATGAGTAATATTTTGGTGTTTGAATAGACTCTTTGTATAAATAAATTCATTTTGCTCACTATAAGAATCAGGAAACTGAGGTTGAAGGACTTTGAATCCAAACTTACACAAATTGTTCCTTTTAGAAGTAGGATTGAAGAGACACTACCCATAGATATTTTGGTATTAAATGTTTATAAAGTGTTTGACAAAATCATGATATCCAGTTTAGAGGGAAATGAAGTCATTGGGCCTCAATGTCCAATCCTTCTATATTCCTGCATCAGGGATATCTGGAGAAATCAGAGAAAAACTCTTTTGGTGGGGGTGAGGTTGAGGGGAGGGGGGCGGGATTCGGCCCCTCTTATTGCCATCTCGTTGTGATGACATAAGGGAACAGTGCAGAGGAACAGAGCTGTGTGAGTGATCTTGCGCTAGGACAAAGGTAGGACAAATGGTAGAGTTGCTGCCATTATTTTTATCACATGGTATCGCCACAGAATGGACTGGGGGAATGAAGAGGGTGCTAGAACAGAAAGAGGAAGCCTGGGAGAATTGCGGCCATGACTTTGGAGTTTGTCTCTGCCACTTATGAGTTCCTGTGTTCCAGGGCAATTTAAAGAACCTCTCAGAATGTTTGTTTCAGAGTCTGTGGGACTGGAAAACTAATACTATTTATTTCACAAATAGGTAAAGGGGCTACAGGAGATTATGCACATACAAGGATTCTGGAAGCTTTAAAGCTATATGCTTGTGCTAGAAATGAATAAAATAAAACAAGTGGGCCTATAAAATGTGCCAGTGCCATTTAAGCCGGTTTGATGGGTTCTTAGATGAGGCCGCCTTTGCTAAGTCTTACTGATAATTCCAGATAATGATCCAAGGCCTCTTGAGTATGTTGAAGAAAAAAAAAAAAAACATTTAGGTGAAATCAGGGTGTCTTAAGGAAAATGTTCAGAATTTTATGCAAGTAAGGATGATGAAAACCGGAGCAGAACTGTGTGTGCTTGTCTGGGGTGGAGGTGTGTAAGTGTGTGCACGCACACACGCGGTTCATTTGTTTGGGAAGTAGGCGGTTTTTGGCATCCGGAACCGGTTTTTGTTTACTTAGCGCTCCGCGACTCTCTAAGGTCTCCACGTTAGGGGGTGAAGAAACAGGGGGTATTTTTAGGCTTTCCTCAGACGTTCACCACAGGCCCGTCTATTTATACAGGCCAATTGTCAGCTATAGAGTATAAATAAATGATACAATCTTCCAAGTGATACCTTTAAAAATTAATAAAATCTGTCTGCATTTTTCAAGTTCGATACAATTCTTGTTCTATTACCAGACAAAGGAAAAAAATGCCATGAAAATGAAGAACTTTAGGCAAAGAATATTTTAAATGCTGGCTTTGACACCTCTTCACTTTGCAGTTCTGTAGATACCAAACTGAGATGTAAAACACCGTACACATGAGATTAATATCTTGCCAATTAGATGATTTTGCCTATAAATATCGATGCTTTCTCAGTCCGGTCTTCTTTTTCTTTTAATCAGCCTCGCTTGGGCCTACCTTACCTTCCTCCGATCCATGAAAACCACGTGTCATGGCCAAAGAGCACAGCCTGTAGTGACAGAGTGTCCTGAGGTCCCATCCAGGTTCTGTCACTTAGTGGCTAGGTTTTCTCAGATAAGTCAATGTCTGAGTTTCATTTCCTTCTTTTCATTTCTTCTTAAAATTGAACCACGATCATACCTATTTATATGTTATTATTAACATTAAATTAGACAGTTGCACAATAAAAGGAGGCTACTGTTATTTTTATCTTCTTTGAGGTTAAACAAAATAATATATGTAAAGCACACAGCACAGCACTTGAGACATAGTTGGTACTCAACAAATGTTTTCAGTTTTTCTTTGATAAAAACTCTACTTTAAAACTTGCTAAACCTGGGGTGCCTGGCTAGCTCGGTTGCTGGAGTGTGAGACTTTTTTTCTATTAATTTTTTTGTATTTATTTATGTTTGAGAGAGAGAGACAGAGCATGAGTTGGAGAGAGAAGGAGAATCCGAAGCAGACTGCAGGCTCCTAGCTGTCAGCACAGAGCCCAATGCAGGGCCCAAACTGACAAACCGTGAGATCATGACCTGAGCCAAAGTCGGGACGCTTAACCGACTGAGCCACCCAGGCACCCCTGGAGCGTGAGATTCTTAATCTCGGGGTTGTGAGTTTGAGAGCCTCGTTTGGTAGAGAAATTACTTAAAAATAAAACCCTTAAAAAACAAATAAGTAAAACTTATTGAATCCTATATTAAATAATAATATTGCTTCATGTTTGTATATTTCTTTACAATTTACAGAATGAGTTTAACACACAGATAACTGCCCTATAGCAAAGACTGAAATATAAATATAATACACCATAATACAACTAAAAAGTAATAGCAACACTATTGAGTATGTCCTTTACAGATGAAGAAGCTAAGTACAGAGAGGTTAAGTAACTCAGCCAAGGACACACTCCTAGTAAGGGGCAAAGCTGACCCAGAAGCTCATACAGCCTCCCAACCAGTAGCTCAGTCAGGCTGCATGACTATATGTGGGGCCATATAGCACTTGGCAAAGGGAAACACCTCAGCCTTTCAACTCAAGAAGATAAAGGCTCCTCTGCCCAGCACAGTGACTGGAACAGAGCAGGTATTGGATTGATATTTATCAAGTGAATGGAAGAAGGAAAAGCAAAATTCCAAAGCAGATGAGAAAAGTCAGGGAGTAGCATCTTTAATAGACACACCTCTAAATGACATCTAGTTATAGGAAGGAAAATTAAGGTCCTGTGCTGAGTCCTTCGATGGTTCAGCCAGCCATTTCTGGAGAAACTTTAGACTTTCTTTTTGACCCTAGCAAAGTAGGCTGCAAGCTTTGGTAAATAGAGCAGAAACAGAGACATTTGCTAATATGGAACCAACATGAAAACCTGCTCAGGGAACCACAGAAAAATATACTTGCCTAATCTCACCTGGAGAGTGAAACAAATGGGTAATACATAAAATCGAGTCAAATGACATCATGAAGGCTGATGTAGCTCCAGTGGCAGTAGGCCAGCAATATTGCTAGAAGAACAGATGGAAGATGGGACACATTTGTAGCCAAAAAGAGACTACTCATAGGTAACACAGCGTGCATTGCCAGGAATAAAGATGGTGAGATGTGGAAATAACCTCTATAAGTCCTATGTTGTGTGCATTTCTTAAACTTACTTTTTAATCGTGGCATGTATTTTGAAAGTCTTTGACTAAAATCTGTGGATCCCTAGCACTACTGAACCTTTGCTTTCAGGACGGTGTTCAGAGGGGCGTGTACGTGTGTGTGCATACGCACGCGTGCAGGACTAGACTCAAGTGAGGTAAAAGATTTGATTAAAACATCAAATGAGTTACTCTACGAGTATTGTACGGTTGGCGTTTACTTTCTGAGGAAAAGATGTAGGCTTGCATTGCTCTTGTGTGTAAATATTTTGTTTAGCACCTAGTACAGTGCGAACAACTATGTGATAAACGCTTGCCAAATATAGTATAAATAAATAAATTGATCTGATGCCTTGAAGTTTGGTATTCCTTACTTCCTTGACATTTGTTTAGACACAAAGTAAAAGAGACTCCAGCAGATGGTACATTTCTTACTCCCTCGTGGTTCCTTGTCCACCAGAGATTGATCTTTTTAGCTTTGTTCTCTTAAAGCACTTAACCCTTTCAAACCTTTCTATCAGCACCTTAGAAGAAAAGAGGGGTGTGGAATAAAGGGACAGAACCATGCTCCATGTGGCACCATGTTGAGAGGAATTGCAAGTAAAGGAAGATCTGGTAGCTAGTAGCCGGAAATAGAATGGTTGACAGCACCTGCGAAATGTCCCATGAGTGGGATTAGAATTGTGTCTGTTGCTATTCTACCCATTATGTAGCTGTTATTGAGCCTCAGTCTCCTAGTCAGCGAAACTGGAATATTATTAAGATTACACCTTAATAATCTTAGTAATCTTAATAATCACCTGAGTGGCTCAGTCGGTTGAGTGTCCAACTCTTGATATCAGCTCAGGTCATGGTCCCAGGGTCATGGGATCAAGTCCTGCATGGGGCATGGGGCTCTATGCTGAGCATGGAGCCTGCTTGAGATTTTCTCTCTCTCTCTCTCTCTCTCCCCCTCTCCCTCTCCGCCCTCCCCCACTCATTGTCTTCCTCTAAAAAAATATAAAGTTCAGGTGAGCTAAATTATGGAAATGCTGATCACAGTCCTAGCATACAATAAACTTGTGACACTTAGCAACATTGACCATAATCCTGATGCCAGTGACGATGATGGTGACAACGATGAGTGTGGTGAGGATGTTGGCGATGGGAGAGCACTTTGTGGCTAACAGCCTGCTAGGCAAACTCTTAAAGATGTGTGCCAAGATCTGCTTCTAGCTTACATTTCTGGATCCAAGATTTCCTTCAAATATGCTCTTAGGGTTTTTTTTAATGTTTATTTATTTATTTTTGAGAGAAAGAGAGGCAGAGAGAGAGAGAGAGACAGAGAAAGAGAGAGAGAATCCCAAGCAGGCTCTATGCTGTCAGTGCAGAGCCTGACACGGATCTCAAACTCACGGCCCATGAGATCATGACCTAAACTGACTGAGCCATCCAGGTGCCCCTATGCTCTTAGTTTTTGGAAAATTTAAACCAACCCTCTAAATTAAATTGCCCCGAAGACCAATAACCTTGTATTTTTAATATGAGGGATCAATGAATTTTATGCCATGGCCAGAGAATGGTTTTATGACTGAGATATTTATTCCAGGATTCTCTCCAGGATACTAAGAGTCACTTTGAGATGGTGTAATGTGTTAGTTTCGCCACCTTGGCATCCTCTCCTACCACTCATAGCAAATGAATAGATTGTGCCTGTCCTGTAACTTTTATTCTCTGCCCGACTTTTCTCATACTTGCCAAATTTGGCAAAGAGCAACTTTCACCATATGCTACTGGTGCAAAGTCATGTCTTCTTTGGTTTGAAAGCACACCTTTTATACAAGGACCTGTAATCCAGCTAGCAGCCTCAATGCATTGGTCTCTAATGACTCTCTAATGACTGATCAAAGGAGGAGATCACTCCATTAAGCAGATATACTGGAGGCCCTGTACCTTGTTGGAGTTAAGAATTCAATCTTTAACAACTGAAGCAAAGTGGAAAGACACTACCGTCCTCATTCAGTGTTACATTTTGCACTTATCAGGAAAGGTAGAATGCTCCCCTTTTTTGAGGCAAAATCTCCCAAAACTGTAAATTTCAGGTTTTTTGTTGTCTGGGAGAGTCTAACACCAGAGGGCGATGTGAACACAACATTTTAACTAGTTTTTACATGCAGTTTATTTTGGGTGTGTAAACAAAGTAAGCATATGTTGTGTTCCTAACCGTTAATTTTTTCTTCTTAAGTTTTTTTTCCCCTAGTAACTGAAATTTTATCTCTCCTCATTTCTGCATTTCTCAAAGAACTGAAAGATTAAGAAATCATTTATCATTTAAATGGTATTTATTGAGTACCTACTATATGCAAGAGGGAGTTCGTGCAGGAATGGATAAAGGCTCGTTAAATAAATATTTATTGGTCAACTGCTGAATACAAGGTGCTCTGACAGGGACTATCAAGGTGAATCAGGCAGTTCCTGGCCTCAAGGAACTTCTGGTCCATTGAAGATGTATGATTATGTGCCTCTCTTTTGTCATTAATGACTGTTTCACCTACCCTGAATCTTTCCTACCCCAACCATCTTTGAAGGCTAGGTCAGAAAACCTATCTCCTTCCTCCCCTCTTCCAAGGAGAAGGCTCTAGCCTGCTTTGTAAAGACTTATCTCATCTATGAAGAGCATTACACCAGGGCGGGAATGGAAGGCTGGGGTAGTTATCTGAAGCAAAACTCCCGGAAGCAGGAGTGCTCTCAGTATTTCAGTATGTTTGGGTTAAGTGGAGGTTGGTATACCTAGGTTTTTTGAAGGAGAATTATGAGGAATAAGCCAGGAAAGAGGATTTAGGTCAGATTGTGAACAGACTTGAATTTCAGGTTACAAAAACCTTGATTTTTGATCCACAGCAATGGAAAACGTGAGACAGAGTGCTTGAGAACAGCATACTTTTTGAGTTGAATGAGAAAGAGGCATAAAGTTGGAGACAGGAGACCAGTTAAAACCACTCACTAGGAGATTCAGGCACTTGGAATTTAACTTGGAGAATACAGAGATGATTTAATGATAAAACCAGCAGATCTTAGAAACTTACATGTTTGTTGTCATCACTTACATGCAGAAGTGTGGTATTTTTTGATGACTAAAGCGTTGTATAACCTACCCTTTCTCATAACAGTGACAATCCAAAGCTCACAAGGTATGTGCCTGTGTGCCCGCTATACTTGCATTCATTAATTTGTTTAGTAAACGGTCATTGAACATCTTGTCTCAGTTCAGCCCTAAGCTGTGTTGCAAGAATTCAGAGATGAGTAAGACAGGGTTCCTGCCTTCAAGGAGCTTCCAGTTTAATGGGAGAAATAAAATTCGGTACGAACAGAAAGGAGACTACAAAGGGATGGTGCGATATACTGTGTTTCCAGGGAGGAGATCTTTCTGAGTTTGCTGGTGGAAAAGACATAGGTGGGTATGTGCGGGCATGTTGGGACAGGGTCGTGGGAGTCCAGGTGTGTAGTGACACAGGATTGTGAACAGGTATGAAGAAGTAACTATAAACCACACTGACCTCAGAGAGCTTTTAGTTCTCTAGGAATGGCTCTCCCTTTACACAACGTTCTGTTTTGCTAGCCAATGTGATTTTGTTACATTGGACGGTCTTCCCATGTGGAGACAGGATTGTGGAAAAAGAGCAGAGACACAGGTTAGGGGCTGTGATAAGTCAATGCAAGTTACAGTGGAGAATCAGTTTCTTATATGATTTAAAAAATTCCAACTGAGGGGCGCATGGGTGTCTCAGGTGGTTCAGCGTCTGACTTCTGATTTCGGCTCAGGTCATGGTCACGTGGTTTGTGGGTTCGAGCCCCACTCCGGGCTATGCACAGACAGTTGGCAGAGCCTGCTTGGGATTTCTCTCTCTCCCTCTCTTTTTGCCCCTCCCCCACTTGAGCTGGCTCCCTCTGTCTCTGTCTCTCAAAAAATAAATAAACATTAAGATGTTTTTTTAAATTCCAGCTGAAAACTAACACTTTAAAATCTGCCGAATGGAAAGTTAATTCAGAACGTGGAAAAATTAAGGAATGTCAATATATATAAAACCTTATGTTGATAAATGTGACATGGTAAATTCAAAGCCATTCCAATAAATGTCAAGTTTATTACAGAACACCTTGGCCTGCAAATAATCTCTGGGAGCGAGGAAGATGGTTACGAATAAATATTTGAACCCTTTAAGTTGTTGATAATTTTTTAGTTACTCTGTTGGCTTTACAGCAAGGTGTGTGGAAAGCATTATTTTTCCTCAAGCATCTAAGACAGGGTTACCATTTCCTCCTCCTTCTTTTTTATAATGTTAAGTACATTCCTTTGCAGGGCTTAGAAATCTCTCTAAATCCAAAATTGAACAAAAAAAGGCCTCCCCTTGTGCTTTTTTGTCAGGCTGATGAAGCTGTATAGAAATGTAAATGTAATATAAGGAACGGTATGTGGGAAGCCAGAATTGCTCTCTTCTCTTAACCCTCGCTCCCTTGTAAGAAAATTCTCCGATTTTGCTGTGTGTGTATGTCTCTTGTGTAAGGGCATTTAATTAGCTACAAGTTACAACAAAGACTTTTGAAAGGAAAATGTATCTATGGTGCAGATGCCTTTATTTTCATCCGGTGAACAGCCACATTTTAACTCCCTTATCAAGAGCTGCATGAACTGCCCGGACTAAATTGGGAACATCTCCACACTGTTTGACAAATAGATTTTTTGTAAACTGATTTAGCCTTTTCATTGTTTGCATTTCATTATATAGCAGACTTCATGTCACAAAATCGGTATTCATTCAAAATAGAGAATTTAGAGATAGGACTGTAGCCTGATAAAAAATATTGCACAGATCAGGCCTATTAAGCATAAAATAATAGCAAGTCAGTGATCCAAGGGGTTGTTGTTCAGCAGGAAAGGGGCTAACATTCCGGAGGTCAGGAGTCAGACTCAGGACTTCAGATGTGGCCGTGGCCACATTTACAAGACAATCTGCAGGGAAAATAGTGACCAATGAAAGCGTCTGTCTGGTTGGACTATAGAAAAGAGACAGGTTTGTCATTTGCATTAAACCTCATTCTCCCGAGGGGCCAGAGGTGGGAATTGTAGGTTTTGCTGCGTCTTGGCCTGTTCTGGAACATCTGCTCATCAGTTTGGGTTTCCGCGGATATAGAAGAGCCATAGTAGGGAAATCGACTTTGAAAAGCAGTTGAACACAGAGATTGTTTTCTTCATTTTTCTCCTCAATCCTTTCGTTTGGATCAGTGGGTCTCCAACTTGAGCGTGCATTAAAATCACCTGGGAGATTTGATAAAATGCAGATTGCTGGGCCCCACCACCCTGGGTTTCTCCAGGTGGGCCCTGAGAATTGACGTGAACAGTTTCCAGGTAATACTGACGCTTCCCTTGGAGAAGCAGTGCTATAGACTCTCTGTGGCAGCCCCTAGAGAATCAGACGTTAGCATTTCAAAGCACCTGCCATTAAATCCACTGGGCAAGGGTCCCTGGCAGCCGTGTCACTTAACCTCAAGTAGCAAGTCCAGAAGATCATGGAAGACAGTTTGTGTATAGGGATCTTCTTTGCTAAGTGTTATTAAAAAAATAAAGCTATAATTGCATGACATCTTATTCTTGCCTCTTTAGGAATTCCTTTCTGTTTCCCACAGCCAGGCAGCTTTTTAGTTCAGTTTAATGAGTCTTTGGAGATCACCTTTTGTGCACTTGTCCTAAGAGCTGGGATTATTTATAAAGATGAACAGGACGCAGTTTTATTCTCAAGAAGCTTAGAGTCCTGGGAGAATCAGACAACTAAGAGGAAAACGTCAATAGCGTTTGGTTAGTGGAGACGATAGAAGATGCTGCGGTCTCTGTCCTACAAGAAGTCTCCCTGACCCCCCAGGTGAACTAAGTATTAAGGATAAGTAGGATTTTGCTAAGCAGAAGGAACAGGGAAAAGCAGAGAAAAATGAAATGCAGGCATGAGTGTTCAGGAATCTGCCAGGAGTTTGAAAGTTTTAGAATTTTTTACTTACAAGTGAGCTGATTTTTTTTTTTCTCTCTCTCAGATCTGGCATCTGGTTATCTCCATTCAGCACTACCCACCCCCCACCCCCAGCACACGCTCTCAATTTCATTTATTATCTCTTAGAGACATAATCACCATTGGTTGTAAAACCTTTCAAACAATGCGTAAGAATATAAGGAAGAAAATGAAAAGCAACTAAATTTTATTGTTTATGATACCCCTATTCATATTTTATTTAACCATTTCACATTCATTTTTATTCTGAAGCACAGTGTTAGAACATACTTTTTTGTTTTTTAATGTTTATTTTTTTGAGAGAGAGACAGAGCATGAGTGGGGGAGGGGCAGAGAGAGAAGGGACGCAGATTCTGAAGCAGGCTCCAGGCTCTGAGCTGTTAGCACAGAGCCTGATGTGGGGCTCAAACTCATGAACCATGAGATCATGACCTGAGCCGAAGTCAGATGCTTAACCAACTGAGCCGCCCAGGTGCCCCAGAACATCCTTTTAAGTTATACTCAGCAACCCAGTGAAAACATTGTGTGGGTCACTTTTTTCTCCTTGATGCTTGAAAATATTGTACTTGCTTTAGTTAAATATCATAAACCGATGGATCCATGAAAATCTGGCACCTTGGCATGACATCAGCATCACACATGACAGCATTGCATGAAAGCCGAGGCCCAGAATGCTTTCCGGGTTGACTTAAGCTATGTGAGGTCATGCTCAGCTTCCCCACTTTTTTCCTGTCTTTTGCAACATGGGCTGCAGTTTGAAATCACCAGTGGACCTCTTCCCCCAAATACCACTGTGTGGCTGCCACTCTCAGAGATTCTGCCCCAGAGAACTGGGGAGAGCACGAGGATTCTACAGTTTTAAAAAGTCTCCCTGCGATTCCACTGTGGAGCCAGATGATCTCATTCTGTGATTACTGTTGGACTTTAGGACAATAGCATGGCCTCAACAACAAAAATTGGTGTCTCATCAGCAGGACTAGGGAAGGTCTAGAAGTCACTTGCTTTTAGTGACCGGACTTTAGAACATGGGCCACTGACATTTCTGCAGGTTAAAAGTAGTTTTTATAGACTAGATGTAAGAATGATCTTTCCTTATATTTGCATAATTCACAGTCAGCTTGGATTTACATGATCTCATTTGTTTTTGTAAATTCCTGATAAAGCAGGGCTATCTTTTTTTATTCTCTCTTCCCTCTTGTTAACTGTTCTTTCTTTTTTTAATTTCAATTTCAGTATAGTTAACATACAGTGTTATATTAGTGTGATTGTTCTTTTTTTTTTTAAGTTTATTTATTTTGAGAGAGAGAGAGAGCATGAGGGAGGGTGGGGCAAAGAGAGAGGAAGAAAGAGAATCCCAGGCAGGCTCCGTGTTGTCCGCACAGAGTCCCACACGGGGACTCGATCTCACGGTTTGTGAGATTATGACCTTGGCCGAAATCAAGAGTGGAAGTTCAACCGACTGAAACACCCAGGTGCCCCGATTGTTGTTCTTAACAGATGGTAACGCCAATTCAAAACAGTTTAGGTACTTGCCCAAGATCACAAAGTCAACAAGTCGAAAAGCCAGAATTGAAACTAGGTTTTCCAATACCATGGTCATGCTATTACTTATACTTCCTTTATATGATTCAGTAATGGTAACATAATGATTCCGGGTCCTGTGGTAAGAAATTTACCAGTGGTTCTCAAGTTTCAATTTTGGCAGCATATTGAATTTACCTGGGGAGATTTAAAAACTCCTGATGCTGGAGATTATAAATTAATTGGCTGAGGTGCAGCCTGGGGATCACGGTTTTTCAAAGGTTGAAACCACTGCTGTATAGAGCATTTCATTTAATCCTCTTAATAACAACATGTGGTTAGAATCATCACCTTGCTAAAAATGAGGAAACAGGCACATAGAAGAGGTCCGTCCATGCACCAGCCCACCAGCTAAGGAATGGTAGAAGCCAGCCTCAAAACAAGGAGGGAACCAGCTCTTCCGGGTTGGTTGTCTGTCTTCCAGTTGTCTGCAGCTCTTCTGGGCACCATATCTGTCCCTCAGGATTTTCAGGTTTTTCCTTCAGATCTTGAATCAGGACAAGCTGAGTGAAAACAAGTGAGCATACACGAAGAGAAACCAAAGCACTGGATTTAGAGTTTTCTAAAAGTGCAAGAACCACATTCCTGTCCTTGGATCAGCCCTAGTAGTGGAAGGCAGTTTGTTTGCTTGTTTATTTAGGCTTTTGTTGTTGTAGGACTTGACTCATAAGACTCAGTGCTTTGAAACATGAAGTTTAGAAAATCTGGATGGCAGTCAGTGAATAACAAAGTGAATTCTGAGCGATTTGCTATAATAGAAGCTGCATGTGTTCCTGATGGCGCTGCTGAAGAATTTTAGAGCAAAAGAATTAGTGATCCTTTACCCTAGCAGTTCTCACACTTTGGGGAGTGTCAGAATCTCTTCCAGTGGTCATTAAAACAGATTGCCGGCTCCAGCCTCTGAGCTCCAACCTGTGGGGCCTGAGAATTTGCATTTCTAACCGGCCTCCGGTTGACGCACAGTCTGCTAATCTGGGCCCCACACTTTGAGAACTACTGCACTAGTCCCATCCCATTCTTCACTGAAGCCCAATGAGGTGGAATGCTATGGCCAAGGTCACAGATGCCCGAGAACTGTTGCTTCCCAAGCATTTTCTTCTACCATATCTCATGTCTCTGGGCAAGATTGGGGAACTTCAGTGATTTTTTTTTCCTCTTACCCTAAAAGTCAGGTGGATGTTAATTTGAGGGGATAAATATTTGTGTTAAAATATTGTTTAACTCTTCAGAAGCATCAGATTTTGGATGAATGATACAGTCTAGAAAGGCTACTCATTAATGTGTTGTAAACTGCCACTTAGGAATTTTCCTTTCTATTCTCTTAAGAAGAGAGGAGTTGATGACCCAGGAAACCAAGCTCTTAAGTAAATCATTCAGTTACCTGACACCAGTCAGGGTCACCTAAGGATGTAGATTTATTTATGAATACAACTTAAAATATGATTCAAAACTAGTAAACATTTGTCTAGAGGTTCTCTTCTGTGGCAAGGGTAGGGACAAGAGAGGGTGTTGCTATCACTATGCAATCTCTTCTTAAGAATAAAATGAATACTGGGGGCCCCTGGGTGGCCCAGTCAGTTAAGCGGCTGACTTCAGCTCCCATTCCCAAGTTGGAGCCCCAGTCGGGCTGTGTGCTGACAGCTTGGAGCCTGTTTCAGATTCTGTGTCTCCCTCTCTCTCTGCCCCTCCCCCACTCATGCTCTGTCTCTCTCTCTCTCTCTCTCAAAAGTAAATAAATGTTAAAAAAGAATTTTTAAATAAATACAAAAAAAGAATAAAATGAATACTGAAAAACACAGTCAACATTTTCTCCTAATTCATGGGGCAGGGGTGCGGGGATGGGAGGGGAATAAAAAATAACAACGCTTCTTTTCTCGTAAGTCTAAGTA
The DNA here is from genome assembly GCF_018350155.1 of Leopardus geoffroyi. Classification (NCBI taxonomy): domain Eukaryota; kingdom Metazoa; phylum Chordata; class Mammalia; order Carnivora; family Felidae; genus Leopardus; species Leopardus geoffroyi. The sequence goes on from NC_059338.1 coordinate 15,156,695, forward strand.
CAGTTTTATTTAGTGAGTAGTTAATTCTTAAGGAGTGAATATATTAGCCCCATTAAAATACTGACAAGATTTCTTCAGAGAAACACTGAAACTCATTTACAAAAAAATCAAGCAGCATGAATGCAATGATTTTGGGCAAAATCAGCAATTTCCTGGGCAAATACTTATTGAGTCTAAAATGTCCAAATTACAGTGCTAGGTACCGGACAGATGATTAAAAGCCATCAAGAACTTTACTAAATGGAAGGGCGCCCGGGTGCTTCAGTAGGTAAAGCATTCAACTATGGCCAGGTCATGATCTCATGGTTTGTGGGTTTCAAGCTACCACATGGGGCTCTGTGCTGACAGTGTGGAACCTGCTTGGGATTTTCTCTTTCTCCTTCTATCTCTCTCTGTCTCTCTCAAAATAAATAAATAAACTTAGAAAAAAGTTTACAAAATGGAGAACACAGAGAAAGTACAACCTACTATGATACAAACCAGATAAAGCATGTCGATGGTGCAAAGCATTATGGGACACAGAGGAGAGAGCCACTGATTCAGCCTGGGGACCCCTGGAAAGGGCTTACAGAAGAACAGACATTTCAGCTAGCCTGCAAGGATCCAAAGGGTGTTCTGTGTACTTTGTAAATTTTGTTGCTAAGCATTTTAGCTAAGTGACAGCCAGAATTACAAAGAAAGGAATACTTTCTTTGCAATTCCACATGGTTTATTTATAAATATGTAACTTTCTCACGCAGTAAGAGCACATGAATTAAGTCCAGTAGAAATAAACAAAATGTTTACATTTACATACGGTACATCTCAAAATATTGATTGGGATTGAATAATTGAATAGGACTGACTGCTCAATCGATGGAAATGAGGCCAATGGGGAGGCCAAACTGGGAGGCTGTGACCACAGAAAGAGCCCATTAAAGCTAATACTGTCTCATTTAATCATCTTTGCTAATAGAGAAAACAAAATGTAGCCATGTTTCCTTCAAGATCTTCCTAGCCATAATATAGCCAGGACTAAGACACCTGGCAGTATGCGGTGCAGGCCCCTTCTACAGCCTTCTGGAAAGATTGGAGAGATGAAATCAATCCTGAAGATAACACTGATGTTTATAAAGCTCTTATGTTATATGGGTTGATTATAGTTTTTAGTTTTTTTTTTTTAAGTGAATTTATTTATTTTGAGAGAGTGAGAGCACATGAGCTGGGGAGGAGCCGAGTGGGGGAGGGGAGAAAATCCCAAGCAGGCTCCTCTCTGTCAGCACAGAGCCCAACTCAGGGCTTGATCCCATGAACCCCATAAGATCATGACCCGAGCCAAAATCAAGAGTCAGTCGTTTAACCGACTGAGCCACCCAGGTGCCCCAATTCCAGTTCTTTTTTTACGAATGACAAAATTTTAGAAAACTTCCAGGCAAATCTGTTGATTTTAAAATTTAATTAAACAAAAATGATGAAGAATAGTTTTGCTCCTCCTTAGGCCTCTTTGTTCTTTGGCTTAGATATTCTAGAATTAGACTTTAGCTACATCACTCTGAAACTTAGGGAAGAGAAACTGATTAACAGAGAGGTACACCGAACTTTTCTGGGAAGTCAGTGATAGAGAAGGGAAATTGAGACCTCAGGTTTTCTTTCTGCGTTTTACATTCTCACTACTAAGGTATATGTTTATCCCAGGAAACTTATACAGGGCCGGGTACAGGCTGGGCGTCCAATACGTAGGTGTTTCTGCAGTAAGAAAGGGAGGGATAAGGTATACAGCTCGTGGGAGCAGCTCCTTCACTTGCCTAAAATGAGTATTTTGGTGAGCAAAAATGTGTTCTGGTGCCTGCTTTTCTGTACTCCTGTGTGTCTTTCAAAGAGGATGGAACAAGATTTATGGGAAACCGCTTGCGATGAAAAGTGCCAGAAAGGTGGAATTTAAAAAACAAGAAGTCCGTGTCCTGACTTGGCAACCTAACAACTGAATGTCTTTGGGCAATGAAATAAACTCTTGGCCCTCAGTTTTGTCATCTACACAGTGGGAATAATAATAATAGAGTTTCTACCTGCCTCACCAGGTTATTGTGAGGAACAAAAGAAGCACGTGTGAAACTGCTTTGTTGATGTTCAATTGTAGCAAAAATATGAGATATTCTAGCTATTAATTACAATTAAAAAATTATAATTTACAGCTATACTTCTTTACCTGGTTATATTTTAAAAATGTAAAGTTTGAAAAATCTGCTTCCTTTGTTAAATTTTACTTCTTTGTTTAATGTTTCAGTTTCTCCAAGGGTGAATTAATCTGTTTCTTTTCTCTTCTCCCTGATGAAAATTGTCTTTGATTTATTTAGTGTTCTAATTCAAGTGGTAACTGAACTCTATAAAAAACTGGGGTCTTTAATTATGTTATTTGCTTTTCTGTAACACAAAGTTTGATTGGATAGGGCTCCTGACACAAATGGCTGTGCAGTGACAAACCACAGGTGAGATAAGAGCCCCCAGGATTTCAGAGTGACTATTGTCCTCATGTCCCCTCCCCCATCACCATTCCTGTTATTTTAATCTACCAGGGAAATGGGGAGGGAATTCTTTGCCTCACTCTCTTTTGCATCCAAACTATGGTTTTCTAGAAATGTTTTTGGCTCTCCCTGATGTGATGTGTTCTCATCCCGTGTCTTGCTCTTGGAATGAAACCACCAAACAGAATATGCAGGACTTGGTTAAAGAATTACAGGCAGTAAAGAGAGGAAGAGAGTGGCCTAAAGCCAAGACCTTTGTCTTTTTCTGCTGATTAATTCCCTTCTTCCTCTCCCATAAGAAGAGAGATCCACCTCCTTTCTGAAAGTGTTCAGTATTCAGTGCTGTTCCAGCATAATGCCGTGTAGAAATGGAGCTATATGGCCATTCTTCAAGGGAGCCTTGTCAACATTTAACCAAGGAGACCCTGGAATCCTTAATATAGAGATTTTTGTGTTGTATACAAGAGCTATTTTTGAACACTTTTATAAAAAAAAAAAAAGGATTTGTTTTCAGGACATATCTGGGATATGGTGATTTTTAACGCCTCGCTGTCAGGTTAAATGAGAAAATGTTTTCATGTTACCCTGGTGAGGGTCATAGATTTAAGTACTGATGTGGCAGCATTGTTTTAATAATAAATATTGTTTTTCCTTATCTAGTCCTTAGTCAGTATGAATATTTGGAAAACAGAAAAAAGAAAAAAGAGGAAGAATGTGATCTCTCAGAAGACTAATTAGGGAAGGACAGGAGGACTTTAGAACAGCAAATCTTGTCCTCTCATTTTTTTTTTCCTTCTCTTTTGTCTCTTTCTACCAGCTCCCTCCTCTCCACTGACTTCTGATTTTTTTATATCATCTTATCGTTTAAAATTTTCTATTACATTGCTCTAATAATTTAACCGAATTATAATCTTTACATTCGGCAGCAGTAAACCAAGTAACAATATTGGTCATTCATTCACTCATCCACTCACTCATTCAAGACATCCTCATTGTATTTCTGTAACATTGACGGGAGTAGTTCCTGAGTTCCCTTGCTGGCTTTGGGGAGACCCTCAGAACTGGTGCAGCCTCACACATGACAGTTGGGGAGGGGTTAAGGTGGGAAAGGAGTGGCCACTTAATAAAAACTGGATCTCTAAAGGAAATGATAGGCCAAATGGCTTCGGGAAAGGACAAGTAAATACCCGGAGAGAAAAGAGAGAATTTATCTTTACCAGTTCATCCCCACGGCTTTTTAAATATATGAGTCTTTTTGTCTTTATAAGCTTTTGGAGAAAGTGAAGGGCAATTTGGTATACACTCGGGTATTTATCTCTTGGGATGTGATGTCCCTTGGCTCTTACTTCGGACCTTTGTCCTCCTAGGGCTCCTGTTTCGGCTGGAGTCCCTTGCACTGGAGTGTTGTCAACGACTGTGAGATTAACATTAAGAGCTTGTTACTAAGAAAGCGCTGGAAAGGGGAGACATGTAATCTTTTCTAATATGAGCTTTTCTACTACCTGGGTGTGAAACCTGGGTTAAGACTCTTAGCCACTCTGAGCCTTATTTTTCTCACCTGCGAGGTAACCAAGTTGGACTCATAATCTCTGTGGTCTTTCCCTGTCTGTAATTCCCTGTTGCCCAGATTTTGTGTTCTGCCATAGATTAGTGGCCATTCAATGTAACAAGAGCAAAGCCTTGTGAAGAAATTGAGTTCTTGGAATATCTGATCAAAGGAGCTCCTGGGTGAATGAGCTTGTGCTCGGGATAGTAATAAAATCAACAGCATTATTGACTGAACTGCTAGGGTAGAGGGATGTGGAAGAATGTCTTAAAGGGAGAGAAAGGGTACACTTTCTCTCTCCCCTTCTTTCTGGTAAACAATGCACCACTGAATGCTGTGGAGAGTCAGCGGAATCACTTAACTTTCCCAGATCTGTCTTCTTCAGACTCATGCACAAAACACAGTGGTTAGCTTTAAGGGGGACATCTTTCGTCCCCCTCATTATACTGTGCCAATCTATGCACGTATGCTTGCAAGCAGTTCATATCCTCTTAGGGCAAACGTTACTGCTCTTTTCACTGGGGGAAAACTTTTCTGTATTAAGCACCTTGAACTCCGAGTCAAGGATGAAGGCCACATGAGCTGACATTGCCATTTCTTTAGATCCCTTCTTTTATTTAGTGAGACTTAAAAATAACATGGCTAACATTTATGGGAGGCTCACTATGTGTAGGATGACAGTAAAATTTATTATCCAAACTGAGGCACTCTGGAGAGTGTAAGGAGGGAGTACTGTAAATTATTAAGTGAGGGCCCCTGGCACAAGTCACAATGTCTTGGCCCATCGGGTCATATGGTCCCTCCCAAAGAGGGTGCTAAATTACTTTAAACTCTGTTAATCCCCATGACAATTTTACCAGATCGTTCTTACTGTTATTCCCATTTAATAGCAGAGGAAACTGAGAGTCAGATGGGTGGCATGACCCTAGGCCAAAGCCTCGTCCCTCATATTTGAACTCCAAGCCCAAGGCCTGCCTCCAGAGCAGGCACTGAGGCCTTCCACGGTCTCCTGACTTCTGCCGGGGATGAGACACACACACACCCCCCTAATTAATTTGCCTTGCTTAGGGGAAGCAGATTTCTATCAAATGTGTTCATTTATATATATATTTTAAATTTTTTTCATGTTTTATTTATTTCTGAGAGAAAGAGAGAGAGACAGAGTGCGAGCAGGGGAAGGGCAGAGAGAGACACACACACAGAATCTGAAGCAGGCTCCAGGCTCCGAGCTGACAGCACATAGCCCGATGCAGGGCTCGAACTCACGAACCTTGAGATCATGACCTGAGCCGAAGTCGATGCTTGACCGACTGAGCTACCCAGGTGCCCCTAAATGTGTTCATTTATAAAAAGGAGCCTTAAAGAGTGCGTCAGACAGTTCTAACATAAGAAAGAAAGACCGTAACGTAATAGCCTCTAAGCCTGTTTATATGGACACCAGATGCTATATAGCTCCCCCCCCCTTTTTTTAAGTGGTCCTTCGAAAATTTGGACAAAGGGGTTAAAGGAAGCAATAGGAAAGGAGAACTCTCACAGAGTGTTGAACAGTCTTATAGGTCAGGAAAAACACACTTGATGCTTTTTTGATGTTTCATGGCTGTATACATTTTTAACTTTGACTAGATACTGAATGGGGAGGTTAAGATGGATAATTTGATCGTTGTACTGGCACCAAAGCAAGTATTCCTTTATTCTAAAATCTGTCATTTTTGTTCCACTTCCCCTTTGCTCTTGGTTTCCAGTACTGCCCCCCTCCCCCTTCCTCTCAGAGTTAAGCTACCCTTTATTTTGGACAACACTATCACACACATGATTGAGTCAACAATTTATGGCTTTTAAAAATAGGGATTTTGTCCTCTCTTAGGTTTATTGTTTATCATAATCATCTTTCAAGTGAAAAGGCTAATTTACTCTTTCTATAGGAATATTTTAAGCTTGATTATCATAATATTACAGCCGCCTGAAAAGGTCTAAAACGGGACATTGACCTTGAATGTTTTCTGCATTTAGCTCATGGTGCTTAACATTCAGGAAAGAATATAACTGCAACTCATTTATTAATGTATAATCTGAGAATGTTAACTATTGCTCTGTAAATACATGCCATGCAGATTACGGAAGGCTCATAGGATACTATAAAATGTGTATGGTATTTTACCAGGGTACGTATGTTGGCAATACAGCATAACTAAAGTCACTTTTTCCCATTGGAGCTACTGTACTTTATAATTTATTTTTTCCTGATATTTTACCATGTATATCATTAGCTTGACAAAATGAAAGTAAAATAATCCCGAATTAATTAATCAGAAACCAAATTGCCTCCATCAGTTTCTCTTCCTTTGATTCTTTTTTTTTCCCCCCACTTTCACAAACACTGGGAAGAGTTTGGTGGGTTATGGAGGTGAGGTAATTGCTCCCCAGAGAATGGGCTTTTCACATGGACTTGGTAATTTGGGAAGAGGATGGATTTATAGGACAAGAGGTTTGTCAAAAGGAAAGGTTTTTATTAGTGCTTCTGTGGAAGTGATCACTTTCCGTAGAAATGATTGCTTCTTGCCAATCGAGACAATAATTTAAATATCAAAGCCTGTGCCCTAGAAATGAAAGGCAACAGAAAATGAGGTATGATGAATTGATAGCGGTTGGGTAGTGATATAAAGTGGTCATGCTGATTCCGAAAAGGAGTCTTCCTGTTCCCCGTGGGAAAGGTACGTGCTGAAGCAGGTGTACAACGTTAAGAGAATTCCCGAAGCACAGATGAGCAAAGTAGGGGGAGACAAATGAGGTGGACCCGCTCAAGGCCACCCAAGTCCTGAGCAGGGCAGAGGGGATCCTCCTATCTAAGCTTCTTGCTTGCCCATCAGCGTTCTTTTCCCAGGGATGTTCACGGTGGGTTTTCCTTCAGAGTGAAAGATAGCAGTTTTTAACAGTCTTGGCTTGCTTTTTGCAGTATGGTACATTATCCTATACATAGTCTATCAAAGCCAGCAGGGAAGATGGTTCAAAAAGTTAAGCAGCTTTTTAAAGGTTTTATGGTCTTGAGGAAAGATCCACAAAGGTAGATTGTAAGGCCATTTGCAAATCTAAATTTGTTAGGCCTTGTTTAGTTTTAAATATTTAACAGATGACCAATGTGCAGTATAAAATCAAATTTGCTTCAGAAATAGCGTGACAACTATAGACATTTTAATACAGATTAGTCCTGTTACTTTTCGCAAAAGGAAGACGGGAACTAAATATAGCTATTAACATGCAATAATGGCAAGAATGAACATTTCTCATCATCTTTTAGCAACGTAAGGATTCATTGTTGGAATGTTTTAGGAAATGATTCTGACTAAAACACAGTAAAACTTCCGGTATAGAACACAGGAAGCTACCTTTTGTTGGCAGGTGAGTTTTGCTGGTTGCCGGTCTGCTTTTTGGAATGGAAATGAAGTATATTTTCTGCTGGTGTCTGTGCATGAGTCAGGGCCTAAGGATGAAGTTGTTTGGATATTTCTGACCGTACTGTTTAAGGAAAAAGAGATTGAAACTATGCGCGGACCCAGGGCCTGATGCATAATAGATGGGTATTAACTAATTTATTAATACTCTGTGTGAAATAGTCCTAAGAGGTCCTTTTATTTAGTTCCATGTATCCTGCTTTGGGTAGACTCCTTGTGGTAAGATTGTGAAGTGTATTGCCTGATTAGCAATATGTGTTTATTCTAGGCTGTTTATCTATGTTTGTTTCATTTTTTCCCTCATATCCTTTGTAGTTGAGATTCTAAAGGTTTATGCTCAGTATTGCTCATGATGTGTTTGTTTCCTGTGATTATCCACTGTTTCCCCCTTCAAGGTGAGACAACTGTGGCTGGGGAAGATTCTTGAGATGACTAAGCTGTGTGTTCATAAAATATTCTGGGAGCCGTTTCGCGAGTTTAGTGCAGTAGATATTATTTTAAATTTTAAATTGGTTAAACTGGATTCAAGACCGTAGGTGTAATCTTAGGTCCTTGACTTGTAAAGGTAACACTCTATTCCCAAAGGGAAGCATCCAGATCCGTGTGTGTACATACACTCGTATACTTCTGGCAATTCAGAAAGCAGCTAGCTCGGTGGACACTGTATCTTGCGTTGATGAAATGTGGTGAGTGAAAGATCAGTGGGGACTATACATCGGACGTTTGTGCATGTTTCTCTGTGAGCACAGAAAAGACCTACACATGGAGGAATCTAAATATGTTTAAAATATATACCAATGAGATCAAATGGTTCATAAATGGGCAAATAAGTACCCAAAGGGAAATAAGAAAATTCCAGGAAGTACAAGTTAACTCCTATGACATGTGGTGACTTAAGGTCCATCGGTAAATAATTAACTACAAATCTTGTCTTTAAGAAGCCATTTCAAAGGAGTAATAAACAGGTTCTGTCACAGCATGATAATGCAAAGAAACCAAATACAGTACAGGATTCTGCACAGGTGCAAAATCTGAATGTGTTAAGTACTTTAAGATGGGTTGAGTGCATTAAATAACATTAAATAATCTTAATTTAGAAAGAAAAAGTCTTGAGAAAAAATATAAGAAACTTTTTTTTGGTATATTATTTAAAAATGTGTACAACTGGATCTATCAATTACCCTGAGAATTTTAGTTTGTTCAGAAATGAAGATCGTAATCTTTGAACCAAAGATGTTTTTCTTTCTTTCTAACGCAGCTTCCATATTTTTCATTGTATTTTAGAAAAATCATGTTTCTATTTCAAATGGCTTTTTATTTATTTTTTTAATTATAAAATGATTACATGTCTCATTTTAGATTGAATAGACCAATCTTTTTTCTTGTTTTTTTTTTTTTTTTTTTTTTTCCTGGTGTCTGCAGAATGCTTGGATTTTCTTCTACATCTCAAAGCTCTTTTAATTCACTGCTCACAACCAAATTTACATCTTAATTGCAGAGTTCACATTTAACAATATAGACAGCATAATGCTACTGGTAATTAAGCTTTTACTACCTGCTTTTATACAGTATTCTCAGGCACAGTTTTTGCTATGTGAGTTCTCATCTAAAAACTTGTATGAATTTAGCCCACAAATAAAAGGAATCAGACCCATATCTTAGATATGGCTAAATACATGGCAGGGAAATTGCTTTCTTCTGTGGGGGGACCAAATCATGTCTGTCATTTTTACATTCTGAATTTTAATGTGGCTGTTCTATTTTAGTGTTTTTTTTTTTTAAAGACCTAGAAAATTTGAAAGGGTTGAGAGAGAGAGTTGAGTTCTGATTTAGTGACTTCAACTCACACCAAATATCTGACCTAATTTATTTTGATCTCAAAGATTATACTATTTACATCATGGAACACTTAAGATGCAAAAGGTTGGTAGCAGTAGAGCTGAATTATATCAAAATGTGGGTCTTCCAATCTCCATAAGGTAGTACTTTGTCATAAAATAGCTGGTATCTATTCCAATACGTTTGGTCGTATAAAATAGACTGTGGTTTAAAACAGGACCTAAGAAAACTCTTTGTTATACGGAAACTAAAACACCTTACACATTATTGAAGGGAAAATACCTTTCTCTTCTTACGCCACGTTAAAAAAAAAAAAAAAAGAAAGAAAGAAAGAAAGAAAGAAAACAACACTTTTGATTGAGAATTCTTAGTTTCCTAAATAATTATCATCTGTAGTGGCCAGACTCTGTGATGATTTACAAAATGCTTCTGGGTTGATTTTTTTAAAGCATTCAGAGTGTGTTATGCATAGACACAAATACGTACACTGCATTTTATTTGGAAACTGATGTTTTGGGTAAAATCATATATTTGTATATGCCTCCCAGTTTGGAAGCTTGTATTGAAATAAGTATATGATTAAGAACACTGTGTAGTAATGCTCTCCATACCCCCTGCCCCCCCCCCCCCGCCAAATGCAGTGTTTATTTTGTAAAGTGCAGAGATGGATTTAATGCACTATTTCCCCCTACAGCCCTGAGACCCCCACCCCTGTAACTGGAGAAGCCAATCTGTCCTGCAGTTGAAAAGCTATGCATTGTATATCTGTATGTAGGGAGGCAGGAGGTAAAGAAATGTTTATTACACTTATAATTTGCAGGAGCATTCCCTCAAATTGTACTGATGCACTATTTCCTCTTCTGTAGTTGTGCAAAACTGCATTCCGCCTCGGAGATGACGATCCCAGGGGTTCACATGCCCGAACAATTTGGAAGAATGCCTTTGATTTTTAAAATGCCCAGTATGTATCAGGAAAGCAGGAAAAGACGCGATTACGAATAAATGGGAGAGTACAGCACTAAATGCGAAGCAGCCCCCAGGGGTTGAAAACACACACAACGGCAGGACAAACTTAATTCTCTACCTTCCGCGGAATCCTTTCCCAAATTAACTGAGAGTGTGCGTGAGTTCTTCTTTTCAAGGCAAAGTAGGTCTTAGGTTAGAAACCAAAGACAAATCCCTCCAGTGCTTAGAGAGTTAAGTTAGTTATGTGTCTTTCGTAGCTTCCCAGAGAAAGAAAGAAAGACAGACGGAAAGGGGGGGGAGGAGAGCACAGTTATCTGCTGGGAGCGTTTCGATCGCTAGCGTCGCCGCTCCCTTTTTCTCTCCCACCGCCGGTTCTCAGTCCCCTCGGTTCTCTGCACCCTGCCTACCTGCCTGGCTCCGCTCGCTCCGTGCAGTCTCCCGTCGCCTCCCTCCTGATTGGGCAGAGGCCCCCCAATCGGCTGCGCGGCTGGGCCGGTGGGACTGCATATGTAAAGCCCTACTTCATATTAATAAGCTCCAATCGGGGCTTTAAGTCCTTGATTAGGAGAGTGTGAGAGCTTTGGTCCCAACTGGCTGTGCCTATAGGCTTGTCACTAGGAGAACATTTGTGTTAATTGCACTGTGCTTTGTCAAGGAAACTTTGATTTATAGCTGGGGTGCACAAATAATGGTTGCCGGTCGCACATGGATTCGGTAGAACTTTGCCTTCCTGAATCTTTTTCCCTGCACTACGAGGAAGAGTAGGTACCTTTTTCTTTCCTTTTTTAAAACTCGTCGTGGGGGTGCGCGTGGGGGGTGTGTATGTGTGTGTGGACGGAATGTATCTTTGCACACTGATTCAGGTAATGCCCTGGGTATTTTGTGTGCACGAGTGCTTGTTTGTGTCTGTCTTGTGCCTTTTGTGTTGAGGGTGATCTCCTAATTCAGTAAGTCGAGAATTGTTCTCTGACTACAATGTTACCTTTGAGGCAAAGCTCAGTGACTGTCAGTAAAACAGCTGTGTGACAGTCACTTCTTATTCAGGTGCTAAGAATAGGCACTTGGCACAAATGCTTAGTGAACTGTTAAAATGCATCTTTTACTAGGACCCATTTTCCCAAGGAAAGATGTTTTAAAATACAATATTCAAAATGATTTATACTATTGAGTGCCTCTTATGTATTTGCAGTTTGACAGATATTTTCAGCTCCCTGTCATTTCTTACCGCGCAGAGTTAGAGGCAAAATTGCACATTTACTAATTCTCCTTCAGAGAACAATTTAAAAACTAGCCCTATGCAATTCAGGGCTAGAATAATGTTATTTGCATGGTTAGCGTTAAGTCGGCACTTAACTGACAAATCAGTCCATTAAGTAACATGAGATTTTCACACATTATAAATATTTAAGGGGAGAAAAAACTAAAGAAGAAACACTAGTGACTTTTAAAATTTCCCCTTGAATAGACGATGTTCAGATTGTGGATTTGTGCCATGCTTCATGTCCAGAAAATAGAGAAAAGTACTTTTGTTCTTACACGCAGTTTAATTCGTATTTATGAATATCTTTATGCATATGGGTATATATATGTATTTGGAACCCTAGAGGTGGGGGAGAAGCGTATGGGGGGTAGGACAAGTAAATTTGGCATTCTTGAGTAAACGAGTAGGTCATAAACTTAATTTCAACGCACTGTTAAGATAAAATATTAGTATACCCCGGGAGCTGTCACTGGATCATCTTTCTGTTGAGTCAGTTATATTGCTTTGCTTTCACATTACAGTAATACCAACTGTTATAATTCTGAAAAGAGTGCTCTTGGCAAACATCTCTCTATAGATTGTGAAGAAAATCTAAAACTCTCGAAGACGAGGTAGTGCATTATAGGTAGATGTCCACTAGCTGTCCTTAGTGACTGCATATTGCATTGCTTTGTAATTAAGTCAGAGATGAAAAGTGATTTGCAGTCTTAGTGCCTGCTCGTGTCTGTATGAGTGTGACTGTGTGCATAGATGTGTATGCACACTCGCACGTGCATGCACACACACGCACACACTCACATACACACTCACGCAAGGTATATTCTCCAAGAGATGGACGTAGGGAGGAACTGAAAGATTGGAAGGTTGTGCCTGCTACACTTTGAAACACTCGAAGCAAGAAACAACCTTAAATTGTGTGAAAATAAAAATGAAAAACAAACAAAGGTAGGACTGCCCACCCAAGTGTAGTCTGAAGGTTGGTGCACCTGGGCTGTAGAATCAGCGAGTCTGAATGTCTTCTCAGGAAGGAGGCGTTATCCAAGCTCACCCAGATTCTGAACTTTCTCCCATAAATAAATAAACAAAACAAACTTTAAAAATCCCCCAGAGGCTTCTTTTTAAAGTAGTTTTCTTGAATTTAACTTCTTATAGCTAATTTGAATAATTAGTTTAGATAAGCCTCTTAAAGCAGATGCATTTAAATGAAATCAGGGCACATGTCCTTTTGGCTTTGGCGCAAGATTCAAACTAGCTTTCTTTTTGGCTCAATTAAAAGTCATCTTTAAAAAATACAGATTTATTGTCTGGATGCAGTTCTGATGGTTACGTGGTTCACTGGACAGACAGAAAGATCTAATGCTAAGCAACGCATCTGCCTCTCTGTCTCAATTAATAAACCACAGAATTTATACATGCTATTAATATTCATAGTAATTGTACTGGGTTAAACCCTATCACGTGTGTGTATACACAGAAATGAAACCAGAGTTATGCAGTTTCAGAGGAAAATATTAGACAATTTCTGTTTTGGAGGCTGTTGAAAAAGATTCATACAATTTATTGACCACCATTAGGAGAGCCTAAAATGTTAACCTATAACTATGTGTTTTTTATTTTAGGAAATGTGCCAGCACATTAAAGAGCATAATACTTGAAAGCTTGTTTCACATTTAATAGCAGTAATAACTGATAGCATAAATAGATGAAAATAATATATCTGCTCATTTTGACATATGTGTCCGTCTAATCATTCTAAATGAGTGTGCTCATCACATGAATCCCTTTCAACCTCTGATTAAAATGTAACATTGACTACAGGATTATAGAGCGGACTTAATTTTACTGACTGTTTTAACAGTTGTCACAGCTGTTGGAAGAAGGAAAGGCAATTGAAACACTCGAAAACAGGCAAGGCGAGGAGGGAACAGTTTAGTGAATTCAGCCTGATGGTTGAAATCCAGGCATTGCAAATGAAACAGATTTGTGTTTTGAAATACCTGTTTGGAGCTAAACAAGTTTTATTTTGTATGGTCCACTCTTTCTGCGTCAGGGTTTTGATTTTTTTTTTTTTTCCCCTTGGCCTCATCTCTCCTTGTTAAAAGCTACCATAGATTGAAACACAACTATCCAAAAGTAATACTAGAATGTCAAAATATATGAGATAAAAATAGGCGGGAAGGAAAAATGTATACAGTAACAACAACAACAGAGAGCCTAAATCAGAGCAGATACGATTTTTTTTTTTAAGAGGAGCTTGCCTAAGTCACTTTAGATATGATATTATTTGAGAACTGTGAACAGATACTTTAAGTTTATTTTTCTAAGAAAGAATACCTAAACTCCAGACTTGGAGCTCATACTACTTTTCCTCCTGTTTTTATTCTGTAAATCTGTTGAAAACACCTGCAGCCTTAAAGGTAGGGGGTGTAGGTGGGGTTTTCAGATGATTTCTTTGTAAATTGCTGGAAGTGACAACTAGCTTGCACTTAGGGGTGACTGGAGAGTCTTGTAACCTTGCCCATCACAGCACTAAAGAGAACAGATCAATTCTGTTTTTCTGAAAATATAATAACCACTGTACATATCCCAAACTATGTCCAGACAGTGTGTATTATGTAACATATGATTTTTCTCCTAGGAATAAGCAAAAATAGGTGTCCCTGAGTTAATGGAATAAATATTGAATGGGAGTGGTGAGGAAATGATGGGCCCCCCATGTTTCCCCAGCCCTTTGTGTCAGTGCATTTATGTATTACCTTATATACATTTGGTGGTAAGTTTAGAAATCCTCCTTTTACAGAAAGGGCTGGAATACAGCTTTCCCTTTCCTGGGCAGAGGCAAGGGTGATAGTGTTGGCTGGTTCTTATAGTGATGGTTTCTCATCTTAATGTGTTTATGGCACTGCTGCTTTATTTACTGAGCCTAGTGTTGCAGCAGTAATTAACCCATGTTATTAGCAAAGCCCTTGTGGATATCCATTAATTCTCTTGCATGGATGATCATTTTTCCAGTGTTTTCCCCCCAATAAGGTATCATTGTTCTTTTTTTTTTTTTAATTCTAAATTGACGGCCTTTGATATATTTCTTTGATTTAATCTGACCTGTAATATATACTGACCATCTTATAAAAAAGGATATTGTAATTCAGCTTTTAAAATTGCTAATAGAAGCTGAAGAAAAGATTTTTTTTGGTTTTCTTTTCAAAGTAAAAAAGAAAAGAAATTAAGGTTTAAAAAAGAAATAATATAGGAAATCAGGCTTACCTCCAGGTTTTCCAGGTTTTAGAATTTACGATAATTTGTGTCTTTGAGGTCTTTTAATCAGATTTTTAGTTAGTTAATAACACTTTAGGCATTTTTATAAAATATTGAGCCAGCAGAAAAATACTTGTGCTTCCTTTGCTGAGAAAAGATAAGGACCATCTCATTAGCTGGGCCATACTTTTGCAATTAATTTTAGATACATGGTGCTATTCATCAAAGAGGGCAGGTAACTTCTCTATGGGTTATTTAACAATACTTTCACAATACCTTACTCCTGCAAGAACTATAGACAAAGAAGAGACCCTTCTTTTGGAAGGTAGGCATAATTCCCAGTCTCAAGTCCGTATCCCTCGTGAAAAATTCCTCAACATTTGTTTTAGCCTAGTGACTAAAGAAAATATTTCTTTGTTTTACTTTTAAAGTGCTGCGCAGCCCTGAAGGTTTTGCTTATGTGATTTCATAAAACAAATTCAAATCCCTGCTTATGGTTGATACTTTTTCAGACAAGTGGCAATTGATAGCAGTGATTTCTGCCAAACCAATGAATAGCAAATAAACTTTCTAGAACCACCTATTAAGCATTGAAATAAGAGGAGAGCGTTTGAGGTGTTTCGACAGAACTTTAAAGTCATTGCAGTAGATAAGCTTTGCTTGAAATTTTGCTTCATCGCAAATTCATGGAAGAGAGAAACAATACAACGTTGATCTGTTATAAGTGCATATGAGCTCCGGCCCTAGCCAGCTCTCTGGAGAAAATCTTTGATTACACTGGCCCAGTGTGTTCAGTTTTTATCTCTTTTACATCCACTGGCCTTGTATTAAATTGTCATTGTCCTAAAGCACAGGAGATAGAAATGAATTGCAGTTCTCTACATTCTCTGACAGTGAAATATTTAGGTTCTCTTTCTCCAATCATACTTATGTGTATATTTGATAGTGCAGGGATGACACCAGGCATCTCTGCTGCTTGACATTCTTCTTACTGCATTTTATGTGTTTTGCTATGGATTATTTTCATAGCCATGTGTGTATGCGTGTACACGGTCTATACAGTTATAAATACACAAATACACACACGGCACTTTAAAATCCAAAGCAGTCGGTAGCATGCACACATGTGTGTGTGTGTGCCTGTATGGTATGAATGAAGTACGGACCTATAAGGGAAGGCGTATATGCGTAGAATAGAGATATGCTGCTAAGAGTGTTCACAATACCTTCATATGACAAAGTGAATCTCAAGTATTTTTCTAACCAATTAGTTGCCAGCTAAATTTGCAGGCATGATTTTAACCTGGAGCTGGGATTTCAGGTATTTGCCAGGTCCCGATTTTAAACTGAATTGGTTGAACTGTATAGAAACACAGGTAACAGGTAACCTAATAAGTAAATTTGTTTCTGATTTCATGAATTTTCTAACTATGATCATTCCTAAATTCAATATCTAGTAATCATAAATAATTTGTAAAATAGGAAATAAGCTACTAATATTAAAGGCATAATTTAATGGCGTGGGCCCATATCCAAGAAATAGTTTTGAATCAGATCTTGGCTGCATTCTTTTTTTATACAGAGGCTTGACAAATATATCTGAATGTAAACATGATAGCTCCCAAATAAATGCAAAAGAGGACTTTTATTTGTCTGCATTACATAAATATGTCACTTTCTTATTTTTTTTCTTGCTGAAAGCCACTATAGAAGACTAATGAGCGTTATATTTCTCTAAAGTACATCACAGATTTTAGTATTTTTGAATTTTACTCTAAGAGGTAAGTTTAGAGACCTGTGGTTTTGCTTAGCAAATCTGAATGAATGTTGAGAGAGAACATTTACCTCACTGCACTTTCTGTTTTAATTCTTGTTCTTATTTATATTCTTGTTTAAATTCCCAGATTCATTTCCTACCTTTACTTGTATGTATAACCCTTGAGCCCATTTAATGTTTGGTTGTTTTTATTTTATTTTATTTTATTTTTAAATCTTGCTGTTTCTTTATGCCAATCCATCAGACCCAAGTTAGTTTCTTTATTATCTGAGGGTGATAAGTGACAGGCTTTGCCTTTGGAAGGATTTACCTGGCATCTTATTCTGGTTTCCAGTTCATTTTAGACTTCTACTTTCTACGATCCAGCAAACCTCAGCTGCTAAAAATAATTTCCATTCAGAGTTTTAGCAAATACATCTTTCCTCTCTACTTTTTCTTTACAGAAGTGCCAGGTGTTTCTTTTTCCTGATTTGGACAATATTTCTCAGCATTTTTCCAAATTCTAGCAAATTATACAAAACCATCAAATTGAAAGGATTTCAATTTTGTGGTGTGTGTGTGTGTGTGTGTGTGTGTGTGTGTGTGTCTGCGTGCATGCGGGGCACATGCATGTATCCATTCCCCTTTTTAATTAAACATTTTTTTTAAATGTTTGGAGGAAACGTGCTTTTTATGTTTTGATTCCTTCAAATGTTATGCCATCATAATTTATGGCAATGAATGTATATTTGGAAGAGAGCTCACTAGGGCAGAGCATTAAAAGAAAAGGTGCAGTTTTAAATAAATTGACTTCTCACTGGTCAATTAAAGTCCATTTCAATATCCTGGCATAGATCTCTCTGTGCATTTGAATATAGATATGTAACATTCAGCACTGACCATTAGAAATGCAATCTATGGCCGTGGCTCTGGCACTTAGAATCTATTTAATACTTACAGTGTTAAACTCATGGACAGCCTACCTAAGATTAGATTTCATTGTAAAAAAAAAAAAAAAAAAAGAGAGAACTTGAAACTAAATTTATATTTTAATTATGAAAGGCAGTCTTTGTCATATACATTCTTCTGTGCATTCTCATGTTTCTTTGAGTGAAACAAAACTGCATATATACTTTTCATCATTTTGATTGGAAGTACACATTATGTGTAATATGCTTTGGCAACACTTACCTAGCCAAAGAAAACAAATTAATACTGGGCATACTGAAGGCTGTCAGGCATATCACAAATGTGTCAATTTGACTTTGCTTCCTCATACACCTTCTCTGCAAACAATTGGTTAAGATGGTACTAAATAAAAGGGAAGCTACCGATAAATTCTCATATTATACCAGAGATGGATGGCTAATAGAAGTGTAATGAAAACCAGCTTGCTTGCTTCCTTCTCTTTAAAACTCTGTGGGAATGCAGATAGCATTGATAATCATGAGTTTTGCATACACACACAAAAAGGGGGTATAACTTGAACTTGTTCAGATCTTTCTGCTTTTGTGGAAGTAACAAAGGGATTTATTTTTTAAAAGTCTCTGAAGTGGCGAACCTCAGTTGCTCCTATGTGTGAAGTAAATAAAGACTTGAAGAAGTGGAGGGTCAGAAGGAGCCTGGGCAATCCATCTTGAACAAGGGACATCTCTTTTTGTTGCACTGTGCATACGTTTTCTGAGAAAAAAAAATCTTGTGCTTTCTTTTCTTATGCCTTATTCAAAATGCAAAAAATGAAAGTTTAAAAAGAACTTACGCACAGAAAATAGAAGCTTATTAATTTCTTTCTCCTCCATGATCAGAATGTTCTCCTTGCACATGAAAATTCCTTTTTCATTAATTCTAGGAAGAATTTTACTTATTGATAATGGCTTTTGAGAATTTAAATAGAAGACACATTCAATAAATATGTTTACTTTGTTTTTAATATAATGTGAGTTTAAATGTTTTAAAAGGTTTTTTTTTCCCCAGGGCAGTTATGATACTGTTACATTTTATATTTATAAGAATGTTTTTGCTTTGAAAGGAGTGTCTAAGATTATATCCAGAGTTACCAAAAATAGCGAGTAATATGAAAAATTATAGAGACCAACGTACTTATTTAGAGAAAAAAATTCAAATGTGAGGTTGTTCAATCGATTGCCCTTTGCCCTCCATAATTCCAAATGATCATAGAACTTTAACTTCTCCAGAAGTTAAATGCTTTCTTCATCATCACTAATCTATTAAAACAGACCTGATATTTTGAGGGGGAATATTATACCTGTAACCAACTGTCCATGACCATAGAAAGGGAACGATGCATATGGTTGACGAGAATTCCATCTGTTTCCTATGAGAAAGAGACTGTATACAGTTGGTGCTGGGGCCAGTAAATGACAGAAGCATCCCTTTATCCATAGACTTAAATGAGACCTGCCTCATCAGTCATGGGATCATAGTGTCACAGATGGAAAAGCAACCATCAGCTGAATTGTACTGAACTACATACTTGACCAATTCATCTTATTGCTCTACACATCTAAGGAAAGACTCATTCTATTCTTGGAGTCTAGACAGAATCAGGAGTTGGGCTCAGGTGGGAGCATGTGGCCGCCTTTTTCTGTTCTTTCCTAGCCATTCCGCAAAGGGAGGTGAGGAACAAATGGACAATTTATGCACAGAAGCCCAAGCAGACATTCTTTCCCAGGGTCAGAAATCCATTACTCAGTTGTTCAAGTACGTTTTAGATTTCTCTTATGTTCTATAAATGTCATTGTTGTCTTTCATGCTCCAAAGAGCTACCCATAAATGATTAGGTACGTCTCTCAATTCGTACGAACCATGAACTGGTATAAGCATTTTTTAATAGATAGAAATGGAGAGCGGATCATCTACTTGTGTTAGCCTGGATGATGATTCCTTCCTCGTACCTTTGTATGGAACTGTTCAGTTGGTTAAGTCTGAAGAATGAGAAAAATACTAAGAGGTTAAACACTCAAATTGTATTTTTTTTTATTTTTTTTTTTATTTCCTTATAGTGAACAAAACTTTAATGTCTAGAGCATTTATGAGGGTTTTAATGATTGGAAAATCTGTCCTGAGAATGTGGTCACCATATGTGACAGCCTTGCTTTCTATCTTGTCTCCAGTTTATGGGGTAAGTTCGGTGATATTGTCTATTGTCTTACTTTGCTTACATTATGGAACCTCTCTGCCTTCACACTGAGATAACCCGAAATGTGGGGGAAATGCCTGCTTAGTTCCAAAAAACATCCCTCAACCCTCTCACTTGCAGCAATATTTTCTCTTAAAATTTCTGTTTCTGTTCATCTGTTGTGCTAAAGGATGATTTACTTTGCTAAAAGGTAAGTACGTGATGTTCGTCCCTATCTGCATACACAGTATGTTAACCCCCTCTCTAGTTCCAAAGAGATTGCCTCCAACTTTCCATCTTTGTTTCCTTGGTGTTTCTGTTTGTTGTACATTCTAGTTGAGTGCTTTTATGGTGTTTTCTTGATTGTTGTCAGTTTGGGGCACTCACTGCTGACATTTTTGTTAAGTTAATGTCCCAGCACAAAAATCCCTGGCACACTGGAATCTGGCTATAGGGCGTGGAAGACACAACTTCTGTGTGAGTGTGTGTAAATGCAGTTAGTTAGTGGGGGGTTTATCAGATAGCTTGGAGAGGAGCAGTACAAACTGTTTTCAGTAACTGTGCTGTTCATACACCTGATAAGATTGAGAGAGCTTTTCGAAATGCTGATAGGCTTTGAATAAGAAAAGAATAATCACCGCCACTGGCACCAGCTTATCGGGAATGAAGTAAAATGCCAACACTTTTACATTAGCAAAAGTAAATGTTTTAGACACTCTGTGCCTTTTTTCATTCAAGTTAAATAGTAGGGGTGCTTTTGAGTGTGCCATAATGAATAGAAGGATTTATTACCTCGACTAAATTACAGGTGAACATGTTGATAAAGGAACCTTCAGCCTCAACAGCAGCTTCTTTGATAAGCAGGTGCATCTATGCTGTACGTTCTCAGGAGAAATTAAGTATCCCTTTTTCCACTCCAATTCTATTAAACATCATTTCTGATGTTAGAAGATGCAGTTATGGCCTGTGTCAGACGAGTCCCCTTGTTTTCCAGCAGATGGGAGACAGGCATTTGAAACTTAGCTTATCAGACTTGTAAAATGCTAGCGTGCTGTTATTCAGTAAGTTAGGGCATGTGTAAGTTTATGCCACTTGTACTCAAACAGCAAAGCCCTGGGTAAGAAATCTTATTTTTTCTCGGGACCGGAACGGGATTAATTGTAAACTTAGGATACTTTAGCGAGAGGAGGAACGTATTTGCCCAAGCCACAGCCCATTTTAAAGCACCTCCCGTTAAAAAGAGAGGGGTATTGGTTTTCCTCTTAATATAAACCATTAACTTGACCAGCTCAACCCTCTTCTCTTCTTTGTAATGTGACGCCTACAAATAATTTGGTGTATTCAGATTTGATAAATGATAGTGCAAGAGCAGATTGATTGATTTTGGATTACTATTGATTACTCTCAATGAGATCACTGTGACACACTCGAATCAATAGTATTCGATTAAGCAAGGCACCACCGTTCTATACATTCAGCGGCAGTGGGGAATTCAGGAACAGAATGTTCACAAGCTGATAAATTGACAAAGCGTTCAGCTTTAAATAGCCCTTTGTTCAGCACTAGTTCCTTAAAATATATTTCATTGGAAAGTTCGTTTTTGCAACTCTGGGCCTTTCTGCGGAAGAAAGGTCATCAGTTTAAGGTTTATTAAATTTTAACTAAAAACAACCGGGCTCCATTTAGGTGTAAAATAATTTAAGTACCACTGCGGGCAACCTTCATGCTTTTGAGCTGTTGCTCAAAGGTTTCATTCTTTTATGAAGATGTCAATTGTAAACATAAAAATGCATCGCTGGAAATGTAATGGTTTAAGATTCCAGCCGAAATAAAAATTCCTGCCTGAGGAAAGCACTCTCATCAGAGTAAGGTGGTCTTCCCTGGGCTCGGAAGCGGGCATGCGCAGGAGCAGCCCTGCGAGGCGGCGGGCGGAGACCCCCGATCACGCACACGGCTTGCTTTGCCCTCTGAGCTACGCTGCACGCGAAACACCGAACGTCACTGGATCCGAGAGCCGCCGCTCCTGTGGGTACCCTGAAATCTTTCTGTCCTGAGCAAACTTGCAAAGTCGCTGGGGGGTGGGGGGTGGGGAACAAAACCAGACAAACCAACTCATCCATGGTTCAAGTCCTCTGGTGAAGGCTCCAGGATGAGATGTTCCATCCTGTTCCATCGTGGCACGGTCTTGGCGCTTTGGAGTGAAGCAGGTGCCCATTGTATGAGATGGCCTCTCAAAAGAGTGAGTGTTACAGTCAGCACTGCGCTGCGTATGTGAACCATCGTGTGTGTGCAAAACTGGCGTTTCCAGTGAACGTTGGGGCTCCTCTGGCCTGAGGACCCCAAATCATGACAGGTTCAAATTAAAGACATACTGAGGTAAATGGTCCCCACTTTGATTATAATGAAACAGAACAAAAACAAAACTAGAGGTAGCATTCGAGGGCAAATCCATAGGAAAGTCAAGTTTGGAATCGTGAAATTCCCCGACAGAATTTCAGCCTTTTTTGCATGAAAGCGAGGCAACGGGGTTCTAATTCTATTTGGTGACACCACACGAAATTGCCATTTTTTTAGGTCAAAAAATGGTCAAATATCAGCATTTTCATGTGATTCAACGTAATAATTGAATTCATTCCCATGCTGCTCATATTATGTAGACAAATTGAAAGCGACAACTGTTCTGTTTTTCTTTTATTTTGTGATGGGCTGTGTCAGGTTACGGGAGACACGTGAATTCTGCCTACAGTTAAGGCGAGTATATCACGGTATCATTTAACAACTTTTTTTTTTTCTCTAACACTACCAGAGAGTTCCCAAGTCCCAAGTATTATACACACTGAAAAAGTAGGCATTTATCTGGATTCTCACCTGTTGTCGCTAACCTGCCTGAGAATCCATGTGAGTTTTTCCTCTGCTCAGGAACAGCATGGTACCAACAAGGGAGGAGGTTCCAGTCCTGACCCTCCAAAAAGAGCATATTGCCAAAGGTCAACCGGAAGCAAATTGGGGAAAAGATGCCAACGCTTCAAATATTTCATCCTCACTTTCATTCATTAACAGCACCTCGATCTGCTAATTAGCACTTTGCCTGCACCACTGTGGGTTAGGCAGACGCAGAACTCCCTGAGCTGGCCGGGGAGCCCACGATGCTTTATTGGCTGTTGCAGGTGGCAGAGGTGCTTCGGGAGCTGTGACAGAGTGATCCCAGAGTCCCCATTTGACCCCCCCAGATGTGCAGCTGCTCCTATTGGAGCTGTGCTGTGCTGACCAGCCGGGGCTCTCTGTGCCCACCTGTGGGCAGAGTCTGGCTCCCAGGGAGGAAGGAGATGGGCTCTGTCCAAGGGTAGGAGAGAGAGGGGTTACA
The DNA here is from genome assembly GCF_018350155.1 of Leopardus geoffroyi. Lineage (NCBI taxonomy): Eukaryota > Metazoa > Chordata > Mammalia > Carnivora > Felidae > Leopardus > Leopardus geoffroyi. The sequence continues at coordinate 15,179,771 of NC_059338.1, forward strand.
GTGCTGCTCCTGGAAATGTCAGCACAAAGTGCATCTTGACTTGGGGTCACGTCAGGACCGGGTAAGTTTTTCTCCCTCTGGGTAAGCAGACGACAGCTTACATCTTGTTTCAGAGCAAAGGAGGGTGGGCATCGTTTACCGGAACTTGATTGAGCGAATGCCTCCAACTGGTCCTACTGTCAGTCTCGGAGTTTTCCTCCGTAGTGCATTTCCCCCCTGTCTGTGGCACTGAATTTGATTTATCGCTGGTACTAAGATCAAAAAAGAAGTCATTCCTTTTGATGTTTGCTATTAGGCACACGCAGTGCAGGGTGGGAGGCTTGGGGGAGAGCGGTCTTAGCATCCAAGTTACTGTCCTGGTCACACGGTGGCCACTGATGGCAGAACATATATTTTGGATCTCTGTCCATTTTGGATGTAAAATTCTGTGAATAGAAAGGTTGAGTGTAGGGTGTTTTAAATTCATATTTAGGTTTGCTTCAGGTACGGATTCTTTTGGTCAGGACACAAAGGATGGCTGGCACGAACACCTGATGAGAACAACTGTATTGGCATGAATTTTCCCCAGAAGTCGTACAAAGCTGAGGAATATAAATAAGCCAATGGGATTCGGCCTTTCTTTCAAACAAGAGTAATTGGTTGCATTTACTGTTGGGTGGTAAACTTGGGACATCGGAACCTTATTTGCAAATGAGAGGAAAGATTCGTGGGGTCGGCTCGTCCTGTATTCTGGACCCTGACCAGGCTTTGTTTGCCGCTCTGTACAAGTAGCTTTTGTCCAGCTTCTCAGTTAGTGGGATTTCTCTGAGCAGCGTGAGCCCCAGCCCATCAGCAGGCTGCTAGTCAGCAGCAGGTGTGAACAACATAAAACAGGATTAACACTGAACCAAAGTGTGTACTAAAAACAGAACCCCTGCCTTGCTTTTAAAAGGACGGCAGGACTAGAAGACAGAAGCCACTGTGGTCCCCTACACTTCGTGTTTACTAAACAGTGTTCAATGAACTATGCAAATGGCTCTGTTTAGGTGCCTGCCTGCAAGGGATCATGCCCTCTCTCTCTCTCTCTTTCTCTCTCTCTCTCTCTCTCTCTCTCGCTCTCTCTTTTAAACTATAAACTCAAAACTTATGTAGAAATTTCTTCTTAGACTTTCAGAGGGGAAAAGCACAAGAGAACAAAAGTGATCTGGATAAATCTTGAATAACAGCTTAATATTGCAAAGGTACTGTCCTTACTTAGTAATTAAAGTTGATGGTCATCCCATAAGCTGTATCTCCAACCTTTAAAAGATAGCATTGGATAATATTGGTTGGTTTATCCTTAGCTTTTTTTGTGGGTTTAATTATATGACTTAATTTATATTTTTCACCTGGGTAGGTAAACCACAAAGAAGTAAAATAAGTAATTTCACAGAGATCGTACACCCTCCCCCCAAATTCTTTTTTCAATCAGTGATACCTGTAGAAAGCCAGCCGGCACACACAAAAAAGTCACAGTGAATATAAGAAATGGAGCATTGCATCAAATGTATGGTATCTGGGTCACTTTATCCATATTTGTTTAGGAATGAGAAAAGTGGCACCTAAAAATATATTTATATTTTTGAATTATGCTAATTATAGCACACTATACATTTCGATAAAATTAAAAAGTTTTTAAATTTGGATATCTGTGTTTTATTAGGTTTAGACGAACTTGTAGAACTTTAAGAGTTGGTCACATCTAGAAGGGGGTTTGAAATGGGGAAATAACCAGTTACAGAAAATGTATTGTATATATATATATAGATAGATACACACACACACACACACACACACACACACACACATACACACATACAGAGGTATGCATGCATGAACTATTCTTTCAACACATGTAAAACAAACGTAGGGGTTTTTTTGCATGTATATGATACATCGTTACCCTCATTTCTGACTCTGCAAAAATATGTTTAACTATAGATATTTATATAAGATGGATCTGTTTGAGAATGTCATATGTACTTCACTAAAGGATAATTTTGAAATGCTAAAAATCACAATTATGGTTATCATTCCCTTTCAGTTACATCTGGTATCATACATTACCTTTATTATCTTTTATATCCAGGCCTTAAATTGTAATCACCTATTTATTCCTTTACCCACTGCCTATACTTATTGTTTTTTATTTTTAAAATGGCAATTTTTTTTTAGCTGAGACTTTACTGCTTTTTATTTTAGAAGGACTGTTGCCTGCTGGTGTAATTGTGTCAGTCTTAACACACATTGAATACACTGAAAAATATCCAAATAATTATGAAATATATAAATTCTAAAATTGTTTTAATTCTACAGTTACTATCTTTAAGTGTTAACTTATAAGCATTGACCTCATAATGTGTTTCTTTCTAAGAAATGCCCATTCCCTTCTGTTTAGTATTATTCAGTACCCTCAGTAGTATATGTTAATTAGGTTGTGGGCAAATAGTTTAATGATAGTTAATGAAATCAAGTTTAAAAGATATCTGTTTAACATTGATTTTGGAAGTGTATTTTTCATAACCAGTTTTCTGGCATCAAATTGCTTACAGTAACTTTTCATGTTGCATCAAAAAGATTACATGCATTGTTTTGCAATTTTTTTTAATCATTAAAGTAATCAATTCAGTGCATTAAATTACATTTTCTTGATCATTCATTCAAAAATATTTGACTGTGTACAGGCACTGTCCTGGGCACTAAGATCCTGAAATAAATGATAAAAAAAATATAAAGTGACCTTGAATGCCTAAAAAAACATTTAAAAGTGCGGCTTTCTATACGTACGCCCTCCAATTTAACCTTGAGTCAGTCTTCAGAAAATGATTTCAGGAATTTAGGGAGCAAGAGTTTTAAAACTTAAGCAAATTGAAACTTCCATCCTGGTTTTCTGGTTTATGGCTTTTTAGGGCTGGTCTGAACCTAGCGCCATGAACACAACTAGGAATTGTACATTCAGATCCTGAATATTTCAAGAGTGTGATTGGGGGTCTTAGAATAGTCAAGTCTGGTGTGGCTAAAAAGCCATTTTGACCCTGCTTCCTTATGAAGCCTTTGAAGATTTGATCACCAAAGTTGCCTTTACATCTTCAAGCACCCTAAATTCCTTACATTTGGTTTGTTTTTCAGACTGGAAATGAAAAAAGAGTAAATGCTTTAAAAGATCATGTAAGAAAAAAAAAATCTCCTAGGTCCTAGGGACAGCAAGGGGGATATATTTGAACCCTGGAGGGTTTATATGTGGTTTGACTTTGAAGGAAAGGTTTGACTTGGTAAACTCATTCTAATCAAAGTAAATGACTCTTAAGGTAGTTTTTGTAAGAAAACCTTACCCTTAATCTTGAGGTAATTTCACAGCTACTGTCTGTCCAGACTTCCCGTTTCCCAAAGCCTAGGATTTTGATTCGCCTGTCTCTACAGCATCTCCTCAGTGGGTGTGTTTTTATTAAACAGTTTTATTTCTTTATTTTCTTTGAAGATACAGATGGGTTCGCTTCAGGTCGTTAAAATGATTGTTCGCATTTTTAGGTGTTTATCATTAGATGATTGGTGAAGTTAGGTAATAAGATTTATATTGGCATCAGTTAAGTTTATAGAAGGATTAAAATCATGGTACCATGGTACCATTGCCAATCGGAATATGCCAGAAATATCTCCGGAGAACTTTTGTCAAGTGTTTATGCTCAATTAAAATGTATACTTCATGTTACTGAGTGACTGCCTCATGATCTTGGCATCGTGATGTTGCAACCTTCTGAGTGCATGTGATAGGCAAGGCGAATTCTGTGTGTTCTGGTACCATAGAGTTACAGACTTCGGGAGGGAAATGCCACACTTTTGGAGAAACAGAAGACAGAGTTGTCCCAGTTTGGGGATAGCTAGTCTTTTCTGTAATGGCAAAAGGCTATAAAAATGGGGTTTTTCTCTCCTCCCCTCAGTATCTGCAAAGGGCAGCTTACCTTTCTGTGAGACACTGCAGACGTGAGCTGAGTCATCACCTCACCTATGTTTTCGCTTCATTTGTGGTGTTTGCAAAATATTTGTGAAAATACATTTTCTCCCCCACAGTCTTCTTGACTTTTCTGCTGTCACTCTCTCTAATCCTCTTTTCTTCATTTTTTTTTTTTTTTTTTATTAAGCCGAGGTAAAATTTTGAAATGGATGCGTCCTTCCTTGTGCGTAGTGCCAAAATGCATCGCAGAACCTTCACCGTGGTCTTAGAAAACAAACAAACAAACAGAAAAAACAACCCACTAACAAAGCAACAGCGGAAAACATCGGGGGTTGCCGGGGGTGGGGGGCGGGGAGGAAGAGGGCAGCTGGTAATTTATGATTCCTCTAGTATTGCATGTAAAGGATTTGCCAGCGCCCCACTTCCACCCCACCCCCAAACTACACACCGCTCAGCGTTAGGATGATGATAATGTACCTGGAAGGAAAATGCAGTCCATGCCGAAGCAAGCAGCATCAGACAGGGCGCCTTGCCATCTGCCCCACCTGCTGCTTTTCTGAGTCCATCTGGTGACTGCAATAGCTCATTGTAAGCCTCTTCTGAGGAACATTCGGGCTGAAAAGCAGGCAGTGTGAATTATTTAGGTAGCTAGTATAAATAAATAGAGGGAAAGGAGAAGAGTAACAGGGGAAGAGGTGGAAAGCACCTCTCTCTCCTGCTCCCTTAGCCCTGGGTGATGTGGAATGCTCCAATGCACGAAAGCATTTGATTTGCATATAGATTTAGATGTATAGATCATCGTGCAGATTACAAACCAATGAGTTTTATCTAGATTTAGATAGCGCTCAGCCTGCTTTGCACTTAAAATATGGCCAGCTTCAGGTAGGGAACCTTTGGAGACGTTCAGCATAGGTGAAACGGATGAAGTGTAATGTTTGTAGGCATTGATTTGGCAGTTGTAAAACAATTGTGTATCCTTTCTGAAACAGATGATTGTTTTTTGTATGTGTGGGGACAACACTTTTGACTTTTTAGTGAATTGTGATTTATCAATATTGTGTCCTCTTTTTTTTTCCACCAGAGAGAAAAAGAATTAGAATTTCTGTGTTAATTTTGATTTGCATATGTGGCCAGTCAGAAATATGTTAGTTAGCTGTTATCTCCAAGACATGCTTACCGAAGTCAACATACACATGAGTGTGTATATATATATATATATATATATATACTAAATATAAAATGAAGGACTTCAATCATAGAAAAATATGTATGGCTGTGTATTTTGGCATCTGGATAAACCACATGGTTAGGAATTACCTGATTAATGCAAAATGAACTACGTAAATTGTGAACTGGAGTCAAATAAGTCATTTATACTGAAATGCAGTCTTTACTGAAATAAGGAAAGTTTATCATTTGGATCTAACAAGAAGGGTTTATAAGGCTGTACTTGTCTCTGAAGTCTAGGAATATCAGTTTATATAAAAAAAATTCTAGGTTTTGGGGTGCCTGGCTGGCTAACTTCGGTTGAACATGCTACTCTTGGGCTCAGGGTTGTGAGTTCAAACCCCGGGTTGGGCATAGAGACTACTTTAAAAACAGAAAGAGTACACTTATTATCATGAGCACTGAGTAATGCATAGAATTGTTGAATCACTATATTGTACACCTGAAAGTAATATAATGCTGTATGTTAATTATACTGGAATTAAAATTAAAAAAAAATACTCTAAATTGTAAATGAAGGTTTAGAACTGTGAATGGAATTGGTAGTATCCAGATTTGCAACAAACTCTTCCTGTTTTCTTTCCTACGACTCATTGAAGGATGATATAAATTTAGCATGGGAATGGGGACTTCACTTAAAGTAATTTATGATTCTTTATCCACATTTTTTTGTTTTTTACTTTATAGATTAATACAGATATATGGAGAGGGTGATAATGTGTTATCTAGCCTGTTAATTTTTTAACTTCAGGCCCAAAAAGAAGCTTGATAGAGCATGAAAAAGAGAATGTTTTTGTGAATATTTCCCCTGGTTCTATTTGTACGGAAAGGGGTGTGACGTCTTGTGTTCAAGAATAGACTAGAGTCCTTAGGATTTGTTCATTCTGGCCCACTTGAATTAGTTCAGCTGCAAAGTAAAGTTAATGGGTCTGCTTTTTTGAGCCAGTAAAGCTCTAGCCTTCACTTAAATAAGCAACATCTATCTGGAGCGAAATATGCATGAAAATGAATCATAGTGTTAATTCAAAATAGAACCAGTAACCCACTTCATATTTGTTCAAATAAAGTACTTTTTATTCAAGGAAATTTATTTATAATGCCTCTTTCCAAAAAGTATTTGAGAAGACTCCTTTTTATCTGCATTTGAAACCATTTTCTGGTGCCAAATTAAATGAGCTATTTGTCTTAAGCCAAGTAACTCCGTAAAATGTAAGGGCATTAAATACAATTCAGCTAGTTCAGTCCTTCTTCTCTGGCCTGGCATTTCCTGCTTTGACCTCCCAGCTTTCTCTCTCCTCCATTGAATCACATGACCCCCACCCCCAGCTTTGAAAACATGCCATTTTAAAAATATCCCCCCCAAGATTATATTTTTCCACAATTAGTAACAAGGACTTTTACTTATTCTTCTTAAATTACCTTTTCCTGAAAAAGTCTATTCCTCCTAGAGTCACTTGGATACTGTTTGCTGCTGATTGAATGCCTACTCTTGCCAGGCAGAGGACAAAGTTGACAGACACATGAATTAATTAGAAGTAACACGCATGTGTTAGCGGTAGTGGTTAACTTCAAGAATAGGAGTTGGCTCAGTATTTAATTGGTAACTTCAGGGAACACTTACAGATATTTTGAGGCTCCATAAATGTACAAAGTAAGGAAATGTTTTATAAAAAATGTTAAATATATCTGTGTGAGAACATAATTTTTTTTTGAAGTATGGCCTTAATTGCTGTTATTCCCCACGACTTATAGTGCTCATTTTTAAAATTTTGCTTTTATTTAAGACTTATAAACAAGAGTCCTCCTGAGTACTGTTTTATCTTTATTTTTTTTCTTTTTTTTTTTTTTTTTTGTATTCTGACAATAGGTATAACAACACCTCTCTCATCTAATCTGGACAGGGCTGGCTTTATATGATCTTTGAATAATTCACATGCATATAGTTTTGTCAGATCATATGCTTGTGTCCACTTTGCCTGGAACATGTGAAAACTCACTTTATCCTAAGATCATGAATTTAAAAAGTATATTCGTTATGAGATGAAGAGTTTAGAGTATGTTTATTTCCATAAATAGCAGTGGAAACGTAGTACACGAACATGTATTAACACATGGTGCTTGCTATAAACATAACTTTTTAGCATTTTACAGATTCTTCTTTCATTCTCTCTCGTAAGAGCAGAAAATCCATAATATGGATATTAATTTTACTCTTATTTGATCGGTATTTTCATTGAAGGTGTACTTAAAGATGTGGATATCAACTTTTAGAGAAAGCTTTGTACCCAAATATTTGCAAGGAGTTTTAAAAGAGAAATTTCATGAGCTGTCAAGGAAATACCCAGAAGGAAATTAATTAGTGTTACTACTTGCTTTTTAAGAATGTTGACTTTATAATTATGTAGTCAGTTGATAAGTCTAATGATTTCATTAGAACCAAAAAAATAAGTGAAATAAATGTTAATAAAAGCCTTTGTGTAGCGTATTATATATTTCAAAAGTAAATGTCCTTTTTAGTGGTTCTTCTTGAAATCTGCCATTGACAGTTTAGTCAAATCAGCTGTATTTATGGAAGGCTAGCCTCTCTAAATACTGCACTCTAATAACAGTTATGGTGTTATTAATTATACGGGATAAGTAGCAAATAGTAGCATCCATGTTGCTCCTTAATAGCCTCCCATAAAGAACTTCATTACCCCATTCATAGGGAAGGAGCAGGATGTAATAATAAATCGTGGGTATTTTTATGGGCTTATAAGTGGGGAGGTAAGGTGACTACTTGGGGTTTCCCCAAAGCAAGGTTGGTAATAGAGTGGTATTTACTTTCAGACTGAAGACAGTCAGCTTGACCTTGTCATCTTTTGTTTCGGGGTGCCACAACTGACCCAGGCATGATGCCTGATTTCTTTTTTTTTTTTTTTTTTTTTTAAGATTTTAGAATTTTCAACGTTTATTTATTTTTGGGACAGAGAGAGACAGAGCATGAACGGGGGAGGGGCAGAGAGAGAGGGAGACACAGAATCGGAAACAGGCTCCAGGCTCTGAGCCATCAGCCCAGAGCCCGACGCGGGGCTCGAACTCACGGACCGCGAGATCGTGACCTGGTTGAAGTCGGACGCTTAACCGACTGCGCCACCCAGGCGCCCTGATGCCTGATTTCTTTATGTGCTTTATGTTCTTATGTTCTAAAACTAGGTTGTATTTGATGGGACAGAGCCCATGGCAAGAGAGGAGACAGGTCTGTTGATGAGTGCATACAGAAGGACCATTTAGGAGAAATCTCTCTCCGGGCCTTTCTGCTACCATTTCCTGTCAAGATCTGGCAGAATGTCCTACTGTTAATCTCGGGGTGATGGTTTGAGGATCATATTGAGTACGGGTTGTAAAAATAATGCACCTTATTTTGGGATGTAAGATACTATGGTACAAACCATGCCTTTGGAAGCCAGAGAAATTTATCCTGTTACTCAAAATATGTTAACTTGAATGATGTAATAAAATAGCATGCAAAACATGCTTGGTGAGAGTGGGCTCTCAGTAAATATTTCATGCCCCTCCTACTTTGCTCTTGATAATGGGGTTGTTAGTAGCACTAGAAGGAAAGTACCAAACTGAGATTTCACTTCTCAAGGCCAAATTAGCTTCTTACCTCAACCGACAAATTCTGAAGTTGAAATGAGTCATAATAAGGATTAGTCAGGGAAGCTTGAATTGAACCTATTTCTCGTGCATGTGTGAGTCCTTATCAGTCTCCCACTACTTATAATTGCTGGATTCACTTTCTGAAATTAGCAAAGGGGAAAGCAAAGTAAAGACAGAAACCTAGCCACTTGCAATTTTCTTTCCTGCCTAGAATGTTAGGGTAAGTATAGGACTATAAACATATAAATACTTAATTATTATGATTAGAGACACGTAGAAATGAAACTATGAAGGAGAAAGTACAGAGTCTCGCAGATTAGAAAAGTTTCTCTTGTTTTCAGTTTCAGCTGTCTTTATTTTTTTTTTTCAGCTTTATATATTTAAATAATCTTTACACTGAATGTGGGACTTGAACTCACAACTCCCGAGATCAAGAGTCTTATGCTTTTCTGACTGAGCCAGCCAGGCGTCTCCAGTGTCTCCTGTCTTTAAAAAGCATAGACATACTTCTCTTTTATACTAATGTCGTAAATACAACAATATGGTTTCTGAAGTTAGAAGTCCCTATAAGCCTTGTTACCAGTAGTATGAGTGCCCAGCTCATATTTTTTTTATTTTGTTTTTTATAAAAATATTTTTTTCACTTTTAGTCAGTATTGAGGAAAAGGGCATGAGCAGGGGAGGGGCAGAGAGATCAGGAGACACAGAATCTGAAGCAGGCTCCAGGCTCTTCAGTGGTAAGCACAGAGCCCTACGCAGGGCTCGAACTCACAAATGGTGAGATCATGGTCTGAGCCAAAGTCAGCTGCTTAACCTACTAAGTCACCCAGGCACCCCAATGCCTAGCTCATGTTTTTAAGAGTGTGTGTGTGTGTGTGTGTGTGTGTGTGTGTGTGTGTGTGTGTGTTTGTGTGTGTGTGTGTGTGTGTGAGAGAGAGAGAGAGAGAGAGAGAGAGAGACAGACAGACAGACAGAGGTGGTCCTCAATCTATTTCAGGTGAATTTCCTGCAAGAAGGGTTAAATCAACCGGTTGAGCTGATTTTACTCTCCAGTGGTGATATTTTATTTATATGATAAAATGCTTGGAAAGTGATTAATTTGTCAGGGGAACATCTTGTTACTGTAAATTTGCTGAATATGTAATAAAATTGCCATAACATAGATAGGAAAATGAAGATTTTTAAAAACGGAAATAGCCAAAGGGTCTTCTGTATTTCCCTCAGTTTATTTTTACCTGATATCTCCCTTTAAAAACAACAGCCTCGAAAGACCCCCAGGTTTGCAGGTGAGGGCTGCATTGGTGCTGGTGAGGTAGGAAAGAGGGGGAGTTTAATGGAAGAAGCAGAGATGGGTGGTGGATGTTGGTGCCTCGTTCTCTCTCCCCGGACCAACGATGACTGATACATCCATTAAATTTCAGCCCAGGCTGATTGACTGAGTGGATTTATATAAATTAAAAAATACAGGTCATATACCTTTTCTGATAGACTGTAAATGAGAAATAGGAATTCCTTTAAACCTCAAAGGAGGAAATCCGTAGGCGAGGCTTTCTAGTCAATAAAGCACTATAGCATCAACTCTTCTTGCTGTGTTTGTACAATAAGTTTTAGTTAATAGACAAATATTATACCAGCCTTCGCCTGACTCTTTCTAGCAAGAGGTAATTTGTAAATGAATTCACCCAGTGTTGAAGATTTCCCAGCTTTTGTTGCAATTTGAACTTGTGCTTTCCAGACATGAAGGAGGCAGAAATCATTCCTTGCTCCATTTTTTTTTTAGTGTAACAAGTGAAAATGGTATTAGTTAGGGAACAATGACTTTTATTCACACTCTTTCTCAGGTCTATGTCCATTTGTCCATTGGAATGAGCCACTTATCATGTTTCCAGGTTTTCCCTCTTTCAACATCAAGAGTTATGAAAGGAAAATTCCATTTTTTCCTGGCCCTCCATGACAGGCAGACTGAAGATTGTGGTCATTTGGATTAAAAACATATCCATCACCACCAGCCGGCAGGTTATTATGATGTCTCCTTTGAATATATGAATTTCATACACTGCATGTTGGAAGTCTAAGAATGCCAACTTTTTAGATAAATAATTATCCCATTGGTGATGTACAGCATACTGTTGCCATATTTTCTCGCTTTTACAGCATTCTTGCCCTTATCACCCATAACATAAATCTTTTGCTTTCATATTTAATAAAAGTACGAGGGTAACAACCCCTTGTACTCGGTATAGTCAACCAATCACACACCATCATTTGACTATCATTATTTGTTTTCTTGCGACAGATATTTTCGTAGATCGTCTAGTTTAGACTTGACAGCATATTTGATACAGCAATGCAGGTAAATAAGTGGATGACCTTATTTATGTGCCGGCTGTGACCTCAGCATGCAGCCCTCAGCTTCGGGAGGTTCCGTGGATAGAAAGATGGATGAATGAATAAAGTTCCCAGCATCAGTCAGCATTATTATCTGAGCCTGCTCATCTGTCAGCTGAGTTTTGGAGAGTAGGAAGAAATATGTACATATGGGGGAAGGCTAGGACAGAAGTGACCATTTCTCAAGAAATTCATATTTTCGAAGCCTCCATTTCCTGACTCACAGAATTTTTGGTTCCTGAGGCATGGGAGAGAGGCATCCCTCTATCTCTTACAGGGAGTTTCTGAAGTAATGAAAACAAACTCCTTACACCGTTTCCCAGTTCTTTCTCTGATCTCCCCGCACCCCCCGCCCAAGTTTATTTTCTCACTGTGGACCTTAGTTTCCTTATCTGTGAAGTTCATGTCTATACGCTGACCATCACTTACTGTGAGTTCTGTGATTTCTCATTAAACAAACAGGCCCAGATAGGAGCCTGGAGTTTGCATGAGGACATTTATGCCCCAGGAGGAGCCTGGAAATCTTATATATCTAACTGCTTAGCTACCGTGTAACATTGGTCAAGTGTTGAATGAGATAAATTGTACTAACTTTTCCCTTTTTCTGTTTTCCCTCAATATTCCCTCCTGGACTTTGGATAAGAACAGGAAGTATTCCTGCCCTGTCTGTGTGCCTTCTGGAAAACGGACAGATTGACTGTCACAGAAGAGCCTTGCATGGGGGGCAGGGGAGAGACAAGTGGAGGAGGCAGGAACTGAGATCTCAGAGTGTGTGACCCAGCACGTGCTGAGGCTGAGGGCCGTTGTAACTAATACTGTGCCTTGTTGGAGTGACTCCAGTTTTCCATGGTTCTTGCATGAAGACTCTGCCTGCAGTCAGAAGAGTCACTTTTTTTCCACCTCCAGAGGTGGTGATGGGTTCATCCACACTGTCTTGTCTTGTTCCCCATGTGGTTAGTGGCTGAGATGCTTGAATGTAGTTTGTCAGTTTCAGAAGTTAACTCTAACTACACCCCACCCCCAGACCTGTGTTAAATTAATCCTTATCCACATGGAATCTGATGGAGGGCTCTAACCTCATTAGCTTCCCGTGTGACTTCCGTACTACCTTAATTCTCGCCAAGAAAATTTTGACCTTCTCTGAAACTCCCCACATTTTCCTTTGGTAAAAGATCCCATTCTTCTTCACAGCCAGCCACTGTTTCTTGTACTTAGTAGCACTCACTAAAGATTTGTGAACTGGTTTTAAAGCTCTGCTAAAAACAACCTCTTAATCTCAGGTACTAAGAAGTTAAGGCAATCATTTTGTGTGATATTGTGAGCTAATGTTGGTGAAAAATCAGTAAAAGTCAGAATGCATTATCAAATTATTTAAACAAGTATAAATCACAACAAATCTCAAAGTTGGCTAATTTTTTGTGAGAACACCAGGTAAGTATGGGTTTGTCTTTCAAGACTAGGTGCAGATTTGCTTTCAGATTTAATTATTACAAAGATTAAAAATGATATTTGTCCTGCAAATTTATAGTAACACTTCAGATTTACATAACGCTTTAGGTTTTTCACAGAGTTTCATATCTGTTTTCCCATTTTTTTCTTTTTTAATTTTTTTAAGGTTTATTTATTTTGGAGAGTGAGAGTGCGTGCAAGTGCATGAGGGACAGAGAGAGAGGGAGACACAGAATCTGAAGCAGCCTCCAGGCTCTGAGCATAGAGCCCGACATGGGGCTTAAACCCACAAACCACGAGATCATGACCTGAGCTGAAGTCGGATGCCCAACCAGACTGAGCCACCCAGGTGCCCCTGTTTTCGCTTTAGAGTCTCAACATTCCTGAGAAGTAGAGAGTACAGGCATTAATTAATACCCCCATTTTAATTAACAGATAACTGAGGCATAATGAGATAATTAATATACTTGATTATGCATATTTATGCAGTTAATTAACTGCAGCAACTAGTTGGCCAGGAAGTTCTACCTAATATCTCACCCTGGTTTTCCATGCTGTGAAATCAGTCTGTTTCTCCTATATTAGAAGGCTGTAATCCTGTAGCAATTAAATAATATTCATACTTCAGCCTTCTCCTTTCTATCATATAAATAATATAGTATTTTCTAAGTTGCTCGGTCATTTAAAACAATTTTTTCAAATGTTTATTCTGAGAGAGAGAGAGTGAGAGAGCAAGTGTGGGGGTGCAGAGAGAGAGGGGGAGAGAGTGAGTCCCAAGCAGGTTCTGCACTGTCAGTGCAGAGCCTGACACAGGGCTCGATCTCACGGAGGTCAAGATGGTGACCTGAGCTGAAATCAAGAGTCAGACACTTAACCAACTGAGCCGCCCAGGCACCTAGTTGCTCAGTCCTTTTGACTTCTTAACACTATTTTTCTTTGTTCTTGGTCATTTAAGAATGAAGCTACTTTTTTTGTTTGTTTCATTTTGGTCACTTTTTTGTTATTGTGGCTTCCAGTAGTCATCACAGATACATCATAGCACTTATTTGAGTATACAATTAAGAAAATTAAAGCAGTGAAAAACAAAATCTTGAGAGGATTAAAGTGTTAGTAATTATAGATATGGCTACAGTTGACAGTTAGTTGGCTGTTATAAAGTATGAAATCTTTGTGGTGTAGCATTTTGTAACCCAGAGTACAGAACTAAGACGTAGAAAATTCAAGTTCAAGTTCTGGCTCTATCATGGTCTTGTTTCCTCATCTGTAAAATGGAGATAAAATTTGTTCCGCAAGGTTGTCTTGAGAACAAATGTGTGACTGTAACTTTTTTTTTTCCCACAGTAAAGAGAAAATGAAAAAAAAAAAAAGTTTCCATATATCTTCCTGGGGCATATGCAACCATGTAAATATTAATTAGCATTATCTTGAGAATTCACTATACTCTTTGAGAAGTAGCAGAATAGAGGATCATCTGTACCATCATCTTTATGACCTTGACTAACTGGTATCTAGAATCATAGATTTATTTATTTGTTTATTTATTTGTTTATTTATTTATTGTTTATTTTATTTTTGAGAGAGAGTATAACAAGAAGGGGAGGGACAAAAAGAGAATGGGACAGAGATCTGAAGTGGTCTCTGCACTGACAGCAGAGAGCCGGATGCAGGGCTCGAACTTATGAACCATGAGATCATGACCTGAGCTGAAATAGGATGCTCAACCAATTGAGCCAACCAGGCTCCCCTCTATTTATTAATTTTAATTTTTTTTTAATTAGAGAGAGCACATGTGAGAAGGTGGAAAAGGGTAGAAGAAGAAGAAGAAGAAGAGAGAGAGAGAGAGAGAGAATCTTAAGCATGCTCCACTCTCAGCATGGAGCCTAACACGGGATTCAATTTCATGACCCTGGGATCATGACCTGAGCTGAAATCAAGAGTTGGATGCTCAACCGACAGAGCCACCCAGGTGCCCCATAGTTTCGTTATTTAAATAATGTCATAAAGACAGATGAGCCGACATTGAAACCCATGTGATCAAGTTTATAGCAACATTAGTAAAAAATGATGATACCTTTAGTTGACATAATATGTTGCAGTTTATTTACTTATGCATTCAACAGAAATCTATTAAATGACAAATTTATTAAGTAGCTCCTATGAGTTCAGCATAATACAAAGTGCTGAAAATACAAAGTCCAATAAATAGGTGATTATAATCCATGCCTCCAAGGAAATGTTAATTAAAAAAAGTATCTTTTGAGATTACTGTAGACACATGCAGTTGCATGACATCTCCACACCCATGCCCCAGCTTCCTCCAGTGGTGACATCTTGCACAGTTATAGTGCAGTGTCACAACCAGGAGACTGACACTGATACGGTCCACAGACCTTATTCAGATTTTAGCAGTTTCACATGCATTCGTGTGTGTGTGTGTGTGTGTGTGTGTGCGTGCGCGCGTGCACGTATTTAGTTCTGTGTAATTTTATTGTGTATGTAGATTCCTGTGACCATCACCACAGTCAAGATTAAGAACTGTTTCATCACATCAATTGTAATTTGCTTTTACGTTATACTTTATAAAAACATTCTAGTTTATCAAAGACATTTTGGCTTGACTGACTCATATATTACTTGTGGATCACTAAGGGTGCAAAAGCCTCTTTTGATGATGCTTATAACATTTGTCTGCTTGTTTTCATTCTCTTTGCCACCGTCTTCATTCAGGATTTCCTCATCATTTATCTGGATGGATATAATAGCTTCCTAATTGGGCTTTAAACACTGTGAGTTCAGAGATCTGGTCTGTTTGTTTTATCAGGTGATATGCCTAAAATGTAACAGGGATAAATGAATGAATACATGGACAGTGCTGCAGCCACAACTGTGTTTGATAAAAACGCAAATTGTCTCTTTTCTCCTCAGAATTCTTAAGCATCTTCCTAGCACCTACAAAATGACATCTGCTCTGCGCAGTGGAGTATTTTGAACCTTGCACAATCTGGTTATAACCTACTTTCTGAGCCCCTAGCTGAGTCCGATCCCCTGTAGTTATCCTTTAGAACTGCTGCCTCCTTCATTCTCTGAGTCTACCCCCGTGCTCTCCCACTTCTGGTCATCCTTCCACATCCTGCAATGCTTTTCCTTTTTGCTTACTGATATCCTTCTAAATTCAATGCTGCCTTTGCAAGTGATATTCATTTTATCTTCCAGTACATTCACTGTGAGATACACTTCCCATTAACTGATTCAGCAACTGAGGTTTGTAGATAATATGTCACAGCCCATGTGGGTAGAGGACAGTGTTAGTGAACTCAAAGCCAGGTCTTGTAATTAAAACCCTTATAATCATTTACTACTCTGCCCTGCAGGAATTTTTGTTTTGTTTTTTTCATTCTGTTTTAAATCAAATCTCTTGGCAGGTTTACTGTAACCTAAGGAGATATAAAAATAAAGCTTTTCTATGCTTAATGGTTTATCTCACAGATTCTTGAGATTGTATGACCAGCATTTTAATTTAGGAAATTTGTGCTCCAAAATTCAAAGTCCACTACTTTTAGCATGTATGTGAATTCCTGATTTGTTCATTCATTTAACAAGCCAGCCACAGAGTGAAATTTTATAGAAAATAATTTTTTAAAAACATTTAATGTTTATTTTTGAGGGAGAGCGAGAGAGCATGAGCAGCAGAGGGGCAGAGAGGGGGGAGCAGAAGATCTGAAGCAGGCTCTGTGCTGACAACAGAGAACCTGAGGTAGGGCTTGAACTCACGAACTGTGAGATCGTGACCTGAGCTGAAGTTGGACATTTAACCAACTGAGCCACCCAGGTGCCCCTTTATAAAAAATAATTAACACATAGTCCTCCACAAGTGGAGGGACAGAAATGTGCATACGTACTGTTAACCCTTGAACAACACAGGAATTAGGGGCACCAACATCCTATGCAGGTGAAAATCGGTATACAACTTTGGACTCCCCTCAAAACTTAACTGCTAATAGCCTACTGTTGACTGGAAGCCTTACTGATAAGATAAACAGTTGATTAACACATATTTTGCATATGTATCATGTACTGTATTCTTACAATAAAGTAAGCTAGAGAAAAGAAAATGTTATTTAAAAAAGCATGATGTAGGGGAGCCTAGGTGGCTCAATTGGTTAAGAGTCCAACTCCTTGTTTCAGCTTAGGTCATGATCTCACAGTTTCACGAGTTCGCGTCCCATGTCAGGCTCTGTGCTGGCAGCGTGGAGCTTGCTTGGGGTTCTCTCTCTCTTCCTCTCTCTTTCTCTGTCCCTGCCTACTCACACTGTCTCTGTCTCTCTCAAATAAATAAACTTAAAAAAAAAATAACAAGTGGGGCCACTGGCTGGCTCAGTCGGTTGAGCGTCCCGACTTCAGCTCAGGTCATGATCTTGCTGTTTGGGAGTTTGAACCCTGTGTTGGGCTCTGTGCTGACAGCTCAGAGTCTGGAGCCTGCTTCAGATTCTGTGTCTTCCTCTCTCTCTGCCCTTCCCCCGCTTGTGCTCTGTCTCTCTCAAAAATAAATAAACATTAAAAAAATTTAAAAAAAAACAAGAAAAAATTAAAGCATAAGGTAGAGAGGGTACATTTACAGTACTGTACTGTAAAAAATCTGCATATAAGTGGATCTGTGCCATTCAAACCCCTGTTGTTCAAGGGTCAGCAGTACATTAAAAACAATGTGTGAAGTGCCTATGCAGAAATAGGCTCATGGAATTGTGGGAACATCAGGGGGAAGGGGCGTCAGGAAAGACTTGTGGAGACTTAATAACTTGGTTGCATTTTACTAATGACTAGGTGCTAGCCAGATGATGGAGCAAGGGGCCAGGGGGAGGCATTCCAGAAAGAAGGGAGAGCTGGTCAGCGGGTGGAGTTGCATATTGTTAGGCACAGCATTTGTAGGAAGTACAAGGTGGACAGAGGTGAGATTTGGGGCTGAAGAGGAAGGCTGGTCAGGGAAGGGGAGATCTGGACTCCCTGGTCGAGGGGATTGGCTGTCAACCTGTAGAGTGTGTAGAGCCATTGGAAGGGACAGATGGTGAGCTTGTCCAGATTTGCCTTCAGGAATACACAGCACTTTATTATTCTGCAGAATCCTCTTTCCAGGAAAATATGTATTAGCTCTATAGTCGCATCGTTTTCCCTTGCTAGCAGCACTAAATACTACAACCTGTGTGGATGGAAGTTAAGAAGGGAAGAAATGTACTCTGTGATTTGTGTCCTTCTCTGCTAAGGAAAGTCATCCAGACAGTCTTACTTGGGAAGCATGTGGTAAATTGTTTAAGTTACTCTACAAGGTTTCTTTCCTGGCAGCTTAGAAATTTCTTTTGAAATGCATAATTTTACCTACTCAGGTTTTATAGATTGTACCTTCTCCCCTAAGACTTCTTATTTTGTTTATACTTCTATCCAAACCATATTAAAAAAAAAATAAGGTGAATCTCCTTTTTCTTATTTCCACTTCTTAAATTCTCATTTTTTCCCTTTATTCCATCTCCCATAACACCTGCTTCCTTGTCACAAACACAAAACCAAACCAAAAGAACATTTTTTTTCAAAGCCCACCTTGACTGACTTAACAAGGACATATTAGCACATTAGCACTCCTACGTTGCATACTTGCTAAGGCCCTTTTATCATGGGCCATGTTTTGGGGGGAAGACAGTGAGGAATGAAGTCAGGTGTGTAACCTCAGGAATGCACAGAATTATTTTGTGTTTAGAGTGAAAAATATTTTGTAAGCTTTTATTCATTTGGTTTTTATGTTTTTAAGTAAGCTCTAGGCCCAACGTGGAGCTTGGATTCATGACCCCAAGATCAACAGTCACATGTTGAGCCAGCCAGGTGCCCCCAAATATTTTACAAGCTTGTAAAAACAGAATACAGGAAGGTATCTGTCATTGTGATCAGTACAATATTTTTCACTTTGGGTCTAATTTTGATTTCATCTTTTGCCTTATTAGTAAGTTAGAGAAAGATTTGGCCTAAGAGATAGAGACCTGGAATTTGGACTAGGTTCCACCTCTAATTTTGGGTGTCCTTGAATAAGTTATCTATCTCCCTTCCCTGATCCACTGTGTTCTTGTGTATAAATGAGAAATAAAACTAGGCGTTGATGACAAATTACTGGATGTGGTGACTCAAGACCTGGTTTAGGACATGGGAATCAGTGGAAACTTCTGGTGTTACAAAGTTACTGAGTTTTAACCTACTGTTTAAAAAAATTTTTGGATCAACTTTATACGATAAAAAATACAACAAAATGGATATTTTCCATGCACAGTTAGATAAGTTTTGACAAATGTTATCTGTCTAGCACGCACAACCACTGGTTTCCTTATGCCTCCCTCCCACTAGTTATTCCCCACCCATTGCCCCAGAGAGCCCTGGTGGTTTCCATCCCTACAGATCAGTTCTGCCTGTTCTAGAACTTCACGTGAGCAGAATCTGAGAGTATGTACTCTTTTGTATCTGCCTTGGTTTTGCTCACCAGGATGTCTTTGATGTTTAGCCATGTTGCATTTACCACAGTTCATTTCTTTTTTTATTGTTGACCAGGATTTGGTTGCTTCTATAATATTATAGTTTATGTATTCATCGATGACAGACATTTGATTTGTTTTCAGCTTAGGGCCATAATGAATAAAGCTGTGATTACACATTCGTGGACAGTTCTTTTTTGTGGACATGTGTTTTCATTCTTAGTAAATATCTAGGAGTGAATTGTTGTGATATGGTGTCTCTTTAACTTTATAAGAAACTTCCAGATTTTTTTTTCCAAAAAGGTCGCACCATTTTATACCCTCCCAGCGATGTTACGTGAGTTGCAGTTGCTCTAAATCCTCCCAAGTATTAGGTGGTGTCACTTAGGAATTTTAGCCATTCTTACGAGTGTGAAGAAAATAAAAATGTTTCTTTAATTTATAGCTGTAATAATGTATAACTGTATAGCTTTAATTTATAGCTCTAAACTCATACAATACAAATTGCTATATATAACAGGGATATCAGAATTCGCATATTCCTTAATGAATATTGAAAACATTAACAGTGTTGTCTTATATTTTATCATCTTGATAATCTTCAATCACTTATATTTGTTTATGACACCCATTGATGTTTTTATAGGTGATGTATATAGATGTTCATGAGTGTATAAGCATATTTATTGTAGTCTCAAGATTTTTTTGTTTATTACAATGCTGTGAACAGTTTATCTCCTTTTATAATCTCACATATCACTTAAAAATTTGGCTTCGGTTGTAGCTAATAGTTGAAAATACCTGTATACCTGGTTAATTAGAAGATTCCATCAGTAAAATGAGAGATTGTTTCCTGAAAGTATTTATCTTTAAATAACAGACTTAGGATTCTTTTTCAAGTTTGTTTATTTGAGAGAGAGCGAGAGAGCGAGCGGGGAAGAGGCAGAGAGAAGAGGGAGAGAGAGAGAATCCCAAGCAGGCTCCACACTGCCGGCTCAGAGCCCAGTGTGGGGCTTGAACTCCAAACCATGAGATCATGACCTGAGCCGAAACCAAGAATCAGACACTTAACTAAGTCACTCAGTGCCCCCAGGTTTTTTTAAATTAAGTGTTAAGTTTAGTGGTGGACTTTACATTTTGAAGTCTTCTCTACAAAATGTATTTATGGGTGATAATCACGACTCTTATGAAAATAAATATTTTCATCACACTGTCTCCAGTTATTTACTGAAACTGAGGAATTGTTATCATGGAACCCAGCTAGTGTTCTACGCTACTGGCTTAGAGAACCAAAGGATGATTCTTCTAATGTTCATTGGAGTTAGGTAGTGAGCCAGTTGATTGAACGTGTAATCAAAACTTCGCACCCCGGTATTCAAACAGTATCTTTTCTCGTTTTGTCATGTTTGCCTGTGGGTCTTTACGTACTATTGCCTTTAGAGATAACAAATTTTCACAGACTTAGAAAGCAATAAAATACATTTAACACTAAATCTTTACTGAGCATAGTTTAATCTTCCTCTGATGCAGAAAGCACTTTATAATTTTATAGCTTCACAACCTCATTATTGTGAATGCCAGTTATTATATTGGCTGAGAGTGAAAATGATGGTGGATCAAAAGTATGTGCTAATAGAATCTTAGATCGAGGGAGGTGACTGCGCATTTACCAATAGACATCTCTTTATTTTAAATTATATATGATTTTTTTCCGTTGCCATTTCTCCTAGGTGTTTCCCCTGCCCTGCTCTACTCTTTCTGAATATATATATACATCACTCTCTCGAGTTTCCTTAACAAAAATACAATTTCAGGCTTTCTCTATGTGAAAACCATGACAAAGTGATTTTATAGCCAGTTCTGAAAGTGACTAAACTTGACAACAATTGTATTTTATGACAACCTCTGCTTTCATGTCCCCAGCCTACTTTTATATCAGCATTTTTTTTTTACCCCAAATATGAACAATTTCATATCTCTGCATTGGCTGAAAACAAATCCCTTTACCAGGAATACATTTTAATGGAGAAGAGCATGCTTCGCTTAAGTCACCGGAGCCTTAACACCTTAACTCTATAATATTCAATTTCTCACTCACCAAGAGCCAAAGCCTTTTTTTTCCCCTTTTTTTTTTTTTTAGTGGTTGTGTTCATAGGGGTTGGGGAAGAATTAGTATTATGGAACTAAACCAGATTAAGGGGGAATGTGAATTAGATTTGGTAACAGATGGTGCTGTGGAAATTAAAAGTTCTTTGCGAATGGAAGCGACAGCAGCTTGCCTCTGTTCTCTCTGTCTCTCCCGTCCGTGCACTTGATAGACGGGTATAAATCACAACAATCCTGTCTTGACAGCCAATTTTGAGAATTTGATCTGGTTAAAGACATGGCTTTCCTGCTCCACTCACCGAAACCTGCTTCTATTTTATTTTTACACAGCACCTTGTCATATTTAGAAAAGCAGACTCACCTGCTTCCCCTTAATGAAAATTTTCTTAATTACAGTTTTAGCTCTTTAGTGTTAATTACTTTTCCATTCAGCCTGAATTTTCTTAATATCTCTGAGGGATTTTTCTTCTTCTTTTTTTTTTCCCTACCCTTGTTACTCCTGCATATGCTTTTGTTGTTTCTAAAGATGCTTTTCATTGTCAGAAGTTGTTGTCAGAGGCACTATTTGAGAATCATAATTACCTAAATCATTATTTTATTATTTTTAAGGGGAGAGGCTTCCATGTGCTATAGTAAAATTAACCAAATAAGAAAAATTGTAGAAATCGTCAGAGCAGTCACCAAAAATAGCAATTATTTCAACAATATTTCATGAGAAGGTGAATGACAACACCCTCCCTTCCTTCCCTTTCTTTCTTTCTTTCTTTCTTTCTTTCTTTCTTTCTTTCTTTCTTTCTTTCTTTCGTTAATAAAGTCTGCTCCCTTGGCTAAAATAAACCCCACCAAGTAAAAAGATGTGACCACAGTGTGGCAGAAGGAGTATTGCTGTCTCTGGGTTGACCTTGTGATGAGCTAGGAAATCAGAATTAAAATGCAGACTCTAAATGAGAGACTGGAAATATTGAACAAATTGCATGGACCCTTTATCTCCACGTCGTCCCGTCTCAAGCTCAGGAGACAAGTACTCAGGTTTTGTCTTAGAAACCCACGTGGCATTTGGCCTGACCACATAGCAAGGAAAAGGAAATGGAAGAGAGGGGAAAAAATCACTCCAGAAATGAAGAGAAGATTCTTTGCGCTAGCAACTAACAGTTGGTAGAAATGAAGCTTCCTACTGGCAGTCAAATCAAATGTAGTAACAACTCAGCGGCGCCCTGCTGCTTGCTGACAGCGTGGTGTCACACACTGGGACAAACATTCACTTAAACACTGATTGCCGGGAATTGCCCCTTTCCGCCAACGCCTCCCACCAAAAATGTAATGAGCAAAAAGAGAACCAATTCTAGGAAGAACCAAGAGTCCTGCTCCCCAGCTCCCCCAAAATTATCACTGCTCTATTTGTCCTTTTGTAGCCCACTGGGAATGATTCCTCAGTTGAATGTCGTTGCTGTAGTTTCACTGCTACGTAGCAAGTTGTTTCTGTAATTATTCCTTCTCCTACAACACACACGCGCATGCGCGCCCGTATAATGCCGTGGCCCTGAGCGGTAGGCGAGCGCAGCAGCAGCCGAAGAAAAGGAAGTATAGGGAGTGTGCATTAGTTCAGCAGCCCATCCTCTCAGGTCTGATCTGAGTCACAGGCCAGTGTGGTTTTTATTTGAGAAAAATATGATTTTTACAAAATGGCGGAAGTTACTTTAGAAAACCTGTAGGTGAACCCTCTTGTTTAGCGAGCGAAGACACTGAAGGTCAGAGCGGAGTAGTGACTTGTCTCAGGTCACACGGTGCCAGACCTGGAGCTGGAACCCACGTTTCCTACATCCTCGAGGCCCTGAGAAAGAGGAAAGAAGACATGCAAGCTGTGGGAACCCTGGTGTAATACTTTTTAAGACAACTTTTAGGGACCCCTGGGTGGCCCAGTCGGTTAAGCCTCTGACTTGAGATCAGGTCATGGTCTCGCGGTTCGTGAGTTCGAGCTCCTCATTGGGCTCTGTGCTGACAGCCTGGAGCCTGCTTTGGATTCTGTGTCTCCCTCTCTCTCTGCACCCCACCACACACTCTGTCTCTGTCTCTCAAAAATGAATAAATGTTAAAAAAAAATTTTTTTTTAAGTCAGTTTTTCAGAATTGCAAAGAAGATTTAGGAATGTTTCTCTGCATGTTTGTTTTTGGATCTTTGAATGACAAACACCAAGCAAGTCCTTCCTATCTGGGCTTGGGGCCTGTGGATGGCTTTCCTTGGCTTCCCTGGATGCCTCTCACTGCCGCATAATCCCTTTTTACAAAACCCATTCTGCCACAGAGCAAAATCTTCGTCGTTTCCATGGCTTGAATTGAATATATGTGTGTATGTATGTTATTTTCCTTTACCTGCGAATGGTGTCCTTGTGTCTCAGCTCACTTTCTCTTCAAGCAGCTAGCTCATTGAAAGGTTTAAAAAAGGAGGGCAGAGGAAGATTTAGGATTAATAATTAGCGATTTCTCCTCCTCGCTGCCTCCCCCCACTCTCCTGCTTCAGCTGAACAACACCTGATACCAACTGAATATAATCATAACCTCTGCTGCTGTCATAGATCACCCAGGACCAGCTGCATTTGCATCCAGATGTTAACTGCTGCAGACTAAGCTATTAAGTTAAAAGTATAAATATAGTTTAACCACTTGTCCAAGAGGGAATGATGTGGTTTATTATCTCTGGTTGTGCTATGAATCTCCCACTAGCGTAGAGATGTTCATAGGCGCTCACAGCAACCTTTATTTCGACTATGATTCCTTTTCAGCATTTAAATTTTCTCACCACTGCGACTCACCCAGTTTTCGGGTATGTTTTCAAGTTCCACTGCAAGTGAACTGGCCTATCTCTGTGGAGGCAGCAGGTTTGTTGGTCATTGTAATTGCTTTTGCAAAACATTTTCTTAATGAGTAAAGGGTGACACCAAGACCACGGTCTCAATATTTTTTGCCGCCACGCCTGGTAACATTCCTATTTTGCTATTTCAGTGTAGCAAAGAGAACAGGAAAGGGAAATTCAGTCAGCCTGAGCTCTCATTGACCTGGATTTGATTTGTGAACTCCATCACTGGAGTCTGTGTGTGTAAAGCGTCTATATTCGATTGTAATTTGTAAAGATCAGTGCATAGACTTTCTATGAGTTGAATGTCTGTTTATTTCTCCTCTAGTGAGATGCCGTGAGAAGGCCTCCATTTAGCTGTCAGTCCCCTCCTGTTGTGTCTGCTTTTCCTCTTCAGTGTGCTCCTTGACTGCTTGAAAACGGAATTGTCTGAACACAAGCAAACTTTATTGATCCATATTTCTGTTTGAAAGACCAGAGATTTGTAGAAGTAGGAGACTATTTCTTTTCTCTGGAAAGCTTACTGCGAAGGAGGTCTCCTCATGGCGTAGTAAATCTCCAAGACCGAATAAATGTTACATTCAGCATATATCGTAAGCTTCATTTTGATGATTTATCTCATGTAGTTTTTACCCCATACTAACCTTCCTTTCTATCAGTGGTCTCCCACCTCCTGCCCAGAGCTCTTTCCCTCTACCCTGGGATTAGTGACCCATTTGCTACCCAAGTGGGTTGACAGAAGGGGATAGTATTCTAAAGCCCTTCTGGTCCTTAGGGCTTTTGGTCCTAGGAGTGTAACTTGCATAAGGTAAGAAATATTTGTAGGGGTCACAATTGTCCTTGATTGTGCTTCTGTTGTGCTTGTTGTGCATTTGAATTTCTGACTAGGCATTTCTTGAGATTCTCTTTTAACATCCATAGGTGTCATCGAGTTGGGCAGTTGTGAGGATATAGTTAATTAAGCTGCATTAGGGTAAATATACACACTTGTTAAAACACTTAATTTGCCTCAATAATATTGATTACACGGCAGAAGTTTGTTTAAACTAAATGGTATTTTCCCCCTACTGTTACACTTCTTGAATGCAATCTGTATAATAGCTAATAGCCATCATCAGTTAAATATCATGTTAGTTATAAAGTAATGTCATAAGAATTGATTTGGACTTGGCAGTGGAGGAGAGCTCTCCCTTCAAAGCCGATGTAGATGATTAGCCAGAGTTTTAAGCAGAATCATGGTTCATATAAACTGTGTATATTTTATAGACTTATAGCTACTCTATATTACGTGAGTGCCCATTATATTAAAGAAAAGCTCAGACAGTTAATTATGCAAAACATCATGTATGCAATTACCCAACATTATTATGCATTTAACAGTTTTATTGATTTGCCTATAGCTCACTTACTGTATTCAGAGCTATAAACAAGGGATGTTCACCCCTAGATTGAAATAGGTCCAAGAAAACAAGCTAAGGATAAATTACACTACTAAGCGCCTCTGCATCAGATCGAATCCTTAAATACAGAAACTGTCAACAATCATAATGTGCAACACATTGTGATATCACAGGACCATTTCTTTTCCCATTAATAAAGTTTATCAACCAGGAAGCACCAGAAATCACCTGGCAATACAAATTGAAGCTACTGCAATTTCCTACATCTAAAATAGTCCAGATAACTTAACAAGGTGATCAGCAGTGGCCTCCACCTTGCATGGGGCCCACTGACATGGGATGCGGTGTATGGTTACTTTCTAATACACATGCTTACAGCACCCCAGTCTTGTCAGGCTGCACACGCTTACGCTTATTGGTGCGTTTCTCTAACCAACTTTCTCGGCCTTCATTGCTGAAAATGAATATTCTCCATTTCCCTTCCTTTGTTTTCGGTATAACGCAGGTGGAGGTATGAGGTTCTGTAGTCCTGTCACATTGCATAACCAACCATCCTGGTTAACCAGGGACTGAGGGTTTTCCAGGACATGGGATTTCAAGGCCTAAACCAGGATGGTCAAACCAACGTGGTGTCAGATCACAATTGAAAAAGAGGAGATCATTGAGCTCTAGCACCCCAAAAGCAGGTGGCATTTCTGCGAGATCCTTCTAGGTCTTGGTTTTGTCATTAGGGATGCAGTTGTTTTCACAGGGTTCTTTTCTTCTTTCCAAGATTTTATTTAACGGTATGTTTTCTTTTCAATGAGTGTGTAGAAATGAATTAAAAGTCTCTCATTTATTGTCTGAAATTCTGACAGGTGTTTTTTTTTTTTTTTTTTTTTTTTTTTTTTTTTTTTTTTTTTTGGTGTAGTATACAGCCTCTTACAGAATTAGGGGAGCTTTTGGCTTTTTTTTTTTTAATTTTTTTTTAACGTTTATTTATTTTTGAGACAGAGAGAGACAGAGCATGAACGGTGGAGGGGCAGAGAGAGAGGGAGACACAGAATCGGAAACAGGCTCCAGGCTCTGAGCCATCAGCCCAGAGCCCGACGCGGGGCTCGAACTCACGGACCGCGAGATCGTGACCTGAGCTGAAGTCGGACGCTTAACCGACTGCGCCACCCAGGCGCCCCTTTTTTTTTTTTTTTTTTTTTTTTCTTTTTTTTCTTTTTTTTTTTTTTTTAATTTTTTTAGCTT
This sequence comes from Leopardus geoffroyi, assembly GCF_018350155.1. NCBI lineage: Eukaryota > Metazoa > Chordata > Mammalia > Carnivora > Felidae > Leopardus > Leopardus geoffroyi. The sequence continues at coordinate 15,206,545 of NC_059338.1, forward strand.
TTGGCTTTAAAGGGGGCCCTGATCATATTTTAGGGAGCTGCCTTCATGTCCCCACACTGCTTAGCCACATCTCCTATCAGCAATTCAAGCTGATAGGAGCTCCACAGAGAGCTGTTTGCTTACTCTTGCTCTTGATGGAGTAAGTTCTTTTAGACTAAATGCACAAGTTATTTATTCAAAGAATCACCATCACTAGATGATGTGACCCTGTTACGCAGAAATCTGTTCCATGAGATGGGCCTCAAGGTTCATTAAAGGTCTAAAATGATACAGAAGTGTGTGTGCATATATGTGCATGTGTGTTTTAATCTTTCTGAGCATTGTGGGTCAGGATTTACAATTCTTCCTTTACAATTAATGATCTCTTTTCGTTAGGTTAACCAGGCAGGCCTTAAGATATTTCTTATTAAAAGAAAAAATCCTTTCTTTTCCTTTCCCAACTAAGCCAGTGTACCTTAATGCAATGATGATATGTTAGACCCAGTAGTTGTCAAAGCATCGTATTACTGTGATGCCATAATGACACCCTGTCTCTGTAAAGTAGTCATGTTTTCTCAAATCACACGTTGCACCGTTGATTTCTGACATGACACTTCATTCGGTTGCTTTCCCTTTCTTCAGCATCACCATTCTCTGACAATAGCAGCTGGTGCCCATTTTGTTACTAAGTGATTCACATTTTGCCACTTTACGAGAGTGCAATTAGTTGAAGCAGGAAAAGAAAAAAAAAAAAAAAAGAAGCTCATTGTAAAGTAGCATGCTTGAAGCTGTAACTCAGGCTGCTAAGGGAGCTGCTGGGGTCATGGATTCTGAAGCCTAGGACTTACGACTTGGAAGCTTGGCATAAGTCTTGGAAGTTTCCTTCTATGTACATTAAAACAAAACAAAAAAGCCTATAGGCTGATATATATTTTTTAATATTTTGTTCTTTAGATTTAAATAAAAATACTTAAATATTTAATCCGATGTTTTCAGAAGGTAGAAAACTGACCAGTCCTCATAGATTCATGCCTATTTTGAATAGGAAGTGTTTAGGTGTTAGGATTTGAAAACCTTGCTTTCAAACCCTGAAATTCTGTGATTCAGTAAGAAAGCTAAGGGCACCGTCTTTGTATTTCTCTGTGCATTTGTGAACTTGTGAGCTTGCTGGCTTCAGTGTGCTTTCCTAAAATGTTTGGATATAAATTGATAAAGTGGAGTTTATAATGCAGATGGGTACCCTCTGGGGCTCTTAAGGATGACAAGGAAGAAAATAAAATAGTGATGTCTTTAGCCGGCATTTTTTCAGCTTATTAAGGTGTCTGTCCTTGGTATGGATATAATAAACGTTTCAAAAAAAACCTTGTCTTAGTATAACAGCCAGGAAATCCAGACAAGACCTGCACATAATATGTTCTTTATGAGAATTTCATGCACCATTTTTTTTAAGTAGGGAAATAAAGCAGCAAATAATTTTGAGTTTGTATAATATGTAAAGGATGAAATATAGCTGTTTAAGAACTTATCTGTTGATGAATGTGTATGTTCTATATGACTATAGGACATTATTGATATACCAGCATTTAAACAAAAGTATTGGCTAAGCTTCTGTGGAATGTAGACCACCATGGTTGGGCATCTATGTAAGCATGTGGAAATTCTAACTCATGGCAATTCATTCAAGGTCACACATTTACCTGTATGTAGGTAGGATCTCTGAAAACAATTAACCCGATAATTATAATATAAATTGAATATTAACTTACAGATTATCTTCTTGTTTCCCCCTACAGCAACCACTTTAATTGATTCTTATTCTTTCTTTCTCTCTATACATGCACACATCTAACACAGTTAATTAACTTTCAAAAATTACACTTTGAAATAGTCCAGCGAATAAGAAGTTGCATTTGCCTGATCATTAATATCTAGCACCAAAGGTAAATTTTACCCTTACCGACTCTTGGGCAAGGCGAGGCACCAAGGTCCTTTTGGAAGCGTGATCATCAGAATTATTGACACTAGGGGCGCCTGGGTGGCTCAGTCTGGTAAGCATCCGATTCTTGATTTCAGCTCAGGTCATGATCTCAGGGTTTGTGGGATCGAGCCCCATGTCGGACTCTGCACTAACAAGGCAGAGCCTGCTTGGGATTCTCTCTCCCCTTCTCTCTGCCCCTCCCCTGCTTGCTCTCTGTCTCTCTCTCTCAAAATAAATACATAAATAAACTTAAAAAGAAAGAATTATTGAGACTATATTTCAAACCATATTAAGAATGTGTAATAAAGGACTGGACTTACCCAGACCTCAGGAAGGCTGTTAAATCCCTCAAATTCAGTTTCTTACACAAAAAAGACAATGTTAGTCTTGACATAGCTATTTCTTCTTCCGGTTTATTCTCAGGGCATTCCCTCAGAAGTCTTCTGGGAAGTCTCTTGTCTCCCTTGTGCTTCTCATCGTTCCTCTTAAAATAATAAAGTAAAAGCAACTGTACTGAGGCTTTAAAATAAACATTTCCCACAATTTTCTACCCATGTTATTTCTATTCATAATTCTTAACTAAATTTAGATTTTTATTAATCCAATGTGACCTAAAATTCCTGCATTAACAGCACAATGTGGAATTGGGCTTATTCTCTTTGGCTACAGATAAAGCCATCATCTTGAAAATGTCTCTTTCTGACAAAAAGGTGTTCTTTTGAAATAAAGTCTTATTCACTACATTCCTCTTAGAGTTAATGTGAATTTTAGTGCCTCTAATTTTAGATTGAAGTGAAGTCTAGAATAAAACCCACCAGCTGACAATTGAATTTATAGATAGTTGTGAATATTTCAGGCTTGAATAATAGAGCTGTAGAATTTCAGAGACAGAGAGGAAGAGAATTAAGACCCACTGTAGTTTTAGGGTATAATGTAATGGTGTCTAGGAAGTGTTCGATGTAATGAGCTAAGTAGTAATTAGGAGACAACTGTGTTCTTTCGGAAGTTCTGCTGAGGTGTCACTCCCAACACTGGAGAGGGTGACTCGATGACAGCAGACCTCTAGCTGGTGGGGTGGCCATCTCGGCCGTCTCTGCTCATAGGTGAGCTGCGGGTATAGTAGGTCTCCATGTACACCACTTCCTACCCCTGCTTGCTTGGCTTTAAAAAAAAAAAAAAAAATCTGTGAACACCTTCAAGAAGTCTGTTGGCTTCAAGACACTTCTTTGTCTTCAATTATTTTTCTTTTTTCTTTTTTAGAGGGAGAGAGGGAGAGAGAGAATCGCAAGCAGGCTCCATGCTGAGCACAGAGCCTGATGCAGGGATCCCACGATGCTGGGATCATGTCCTAAGCCAAAATCAGGAGTCTGGATGCTCTGACTGAGCCACCCAAGCTCCCCAACTTCAAGACATTTCTGCACTGGACTTTGGCATCAGACCTGAGTTCCAATCCTGGAATTCCCATTTCCTAGCTGTATGACTTTCAGGAGATTGTGTGATGTCTGAGGCTCTGTTTCCTGAAGAGGGATATCTCCCTCTTAAGGTTGTCCTGAGGCTTAAATGAGGTGATACTAGTAAGGTGCTCAGGCCAGTGCCTGCCACATAATAAGCAGTTGATAAATGGCAACTCGGACTATTATAACTTCCACTGGGCAAAAGATACTAATTAAGGCAGGAGCTCATTGTCTGAAAAGAAACAGGTACAACCTAAGGCACCAATCCAGTTTGATCAGTTTCATTCACTGCTGCAGTAGCCAGACCTTATGTGGGAAGAGATATTGCCACTGCCCAGAGACTTCCCTGACAACTTAACTTCCTAATCTCCTTGCTTCCATGCAGGTAATTGCAAAGTTATGGGTTGAGATTTTGGACCAGACAGCTGGCTGGAGACTCCCTGTTTTTCAGGGCTTTAACAACATGCATTTGACACATAAACATTTGGTGACTTAGAAAATAACTGTTCCTTAAATGGGAAAGCAATTCTTGGCCTTTCTTTTTCTTTCTTTCTTTCTTTCTTTCTTTCTTTCTTTCTTTCTTTCTTTCTTTCTTTCTGTCTTTCTCTCTTTCTTTCTGTCTGTCTTTCTGTCTGTCTTTCTGTCTGTCTTTCTGTCTTTCTTTTGTTCTTTTTCTTTCTGTCTTTCTGTCTTTTCTTCTTAATTTATTTATTTTTGAGAAAGAGAGAGAGTGAGTGCAAGTGGGGGAGGGGCAGAGAGAGAGGAAGACAGAGGATCTGAATGGGCTGTGCACTGACATCAGCGAGCCCAGTGTAGGACTCAAACTCACAAAGTGTGCGATCATGACCTGAGCTGAAGTCAGACACTTAACCAACTGAGCCACCCAGGAGCCCCTGGCCTTGTTTCTTAATCAAGAGTTCTGCGGATTTTAGAAGTCCGTGAGAAAGAGCCAGAGGGAAAGAAAATTGGGGTGAAATCGACCATAGATGGTACAAGAAAAAAGAGACACAGAAAAGAGGGCCTGGAGAAGACTAGGGTTGTTTTGTGATCAAGCTGCTCTCCTCTGGAAAAAAAAAAACGGGGGCGGGGGGGGGGAGGGGGGAGGAAAAGAATGGTGCCTTAAGGGCAGATGGTGAAAGAGTTAATTGTCATAGCTGTGAGAAATTCAGTGCCAGAGAGAGGAAAGGGGAGCAACCATGTTTTAGTACCCTAATAACTTCTAACTCTAGTCCAAGATCATAATGTATGTGCGAGCCGTCCAGTAATTATAAGGTAATAAGTGAAGTGCTGGGGTAAGTGCTCTAAATTAAAAGGAATTCGCAGGGCTGCTGTAAGTCAGTGCCGACCCGCTTTCTTTCAAACGTTGACTCGAGGAAAAGTGCTTAGCCCAGAGTGCAAGCAGGGAGACAAGGAGAGCGATCTATTAATTACAGCGCTCATTAACAGTGACGGGTACAAGGCAGCAGATGCAGAAGGAAGAGGACGCCGTAGTTCAGGCTGGTGAGGGGGATATTTTTTCTTTCACTAGCTCTCGAGGAAAGGACAACACGGGTGGGTGGGCGAAAGTGCGAAGATATTTTTGTGGATTTCTTCTTCCCGTTTGCTTTCTTCACCTCCTGATACCGTTTTACTTTAGAAGGCAGAACAAAATTTCCAGTGTGCAACGTACTTGTTTAAGAGGCAAATATTTGCTCTTAATGCTCTGCTTTGGAGACTGCCTTCTTGGAGCAGTGAAGTGAACATTCCCCGATAGGAGATGAAATTTGGGCAGTGATGAAATATCATTAGATTTATAGTAGAGGAGATAATTGCATCCCGTTGGTTATATTGTGACTACTCCCCCAAATTCTAGTGAATGACCATTACCCTGTGGGATTCCTATAAATCAACTTTCCACTGGGAAGCAATTAGCTAAGTCCCCTTCTCAACTGTCACCTCTTCTTTCTATGGCAGGCTCTCAAAATGTTCTTAGAGACTTTGCTAAAAGGGGTTTTGCACTATGGCTAATCGGAAAGAAAATAGGACCAATTATATCTTCTCATCTAATTACCTCTTCAGAAATTTAATCATTTATGGGTCCAACAAAGAAAGAGGGGAAATATGTTTCTTCTAGATAAGAGATATAATTTGTCAGATTGGATGCCTCATCATATTTCCTTTTAGGAGGTATGATGTTAAAAGGCCAAAAGAAGGGGGGGGGGAAGAGATCATCCCAAATCTCAATTTTCAGGACAAAATTTGATACATTCCTAGTTTGCTGAATATAATACAAAGTATCAGATTTATGTACTCCCAGGTGTACTGAAGGCTCAAATGGCTTTTCTTCACTCACCTCTTAAGCAATGGCAAATCACACAGACACACGCACATGTTTATTAATCCGTGTTGGTGATCGTTTCACTAAGTTTTGTGGGCTCTAGGAAATTATCCGTACATCTTGGCTAGAATTTTATACTTGATGTCTTTCTGTATTGCTAAATGGCTATGAAATAGAGCGATTTAAATAAAGAAGCGAAGTGATTGAGGATATATTCCCTATGTGTCTTAGTCAGATCAATAAGAGACACAGTTATGCTTATGGAAGCATGTTGACAAACTGTAATTACAGAGCTGAGGAATCATCTGTTCGGTCTTGAAAATAAAAGTTTGATTCTGCTCATAATAAAATGATTGCAGCATGGGAACATGGGAGGGAAAAGTAGAGTGAGGATAAATCCAATTTTGGAAATGATATAGACTTTTAAATCACTCCTCTTCCGCGGCAAATTTAGAATCTAGAGTATTGACAGTGGTTTTCCAGGAGAAAGGTAAAATAAAAGGAATTGGACCCGTTAGAGGTTTTGTTTATGGCCTGTCTGGGCACTTTGATGTAACCCTGTCATGCCCTTATGCTGATTACCTTCTTGTAGAACAAGAGATATTGACTAGGGAATGAATGATGTGTAGTCCCAGTTCTTAGGCAGCGCTCTCAAAGAGCAATGTCTTTAACATACGAATTCTTCTATTTTTTTTTCCCCTCCTTTCATCCTTCCCTTTCACTTTCTCTCTATTTTTTTCACCTTCTCTTTGGTTTCTATGTTTAACACTCTCTCCTTTCTCTCTCTCTCTCTCTCTCTCCCTCTCTTTCTCCCTCTCCATTTGTATCTCCTTACATCTCAGGCTTCTCTGCAGAATGTCAAACAAAGATCGACACATTGATTCCAGCTGTTCGTCCTTCATCAAGACGGAACCCTCCAGCCCGGCCTCCCTGACGGACAGCGTCAACCACCACAGCCCAGGTGGCTCCTCAGACGCCAGCGGGAGCTACAGTTCAACCATGAATGGCCATCAGAACGGACTTGACTCGCCACCTCTCTACCCTTCTGCTCCTATCCTAGGAGGTAGTGGGCCTGTCAGGAAACTGTATGATGACTGCTCCAGCACCATTGTTGAAGATCCCCAGACCAAGTGTGAATACATGCTCAACTCGATGCCCAAGAGACTGTGTTTAGTGTGTGGTGACATTGCTTCTGGGTACCACTACGGGGTAGCATCATGTGAAGCCTGCAAGGCATTCTTCAAGAGGACGATTCAAGGTTAGTGTTGCACCTGGGAATAATACCCCACCCTCGTCCAGCCTCAGGTTGATGGTTGGTGGTTGGTTGGCTGGTTTTTCTTAGTTCTTATCCTTGATAATCAAGTTTTCCAGTCCCAATTCTATCTTGAGTACAAAATAGAAATAGATTACAATAGCTTGTGGAGGGATTATAGAGTAAACTCCCCCAGATATGCCCCCTAAGAATTCTGCTTTCACTATTAAGCCCTAATGATGGAATGATATTAAGCTATGTGTTAAAAAACACAGCTATTATCAGAGCAATGTAGGTCTGTGTTGCAACTAAACAAATACACACTGGATCCATAGTGTTTTTGCCTCTTTGGTTCTTCTTACAGAGGTATGAAAATAAAAGATACTTTATTTATTTTATTTTATTTTATTTTTTTCAACGTTTATTTATTTTTGGGACAGAAAGAGACAGAGCATGAACGGGGGAGGGGCAGAGAGAGAGGGAGACACAGAATCGGAAACAGGCTCCAGGCTCTGAGCCATCAGCCCAGAGCCTGACGCGGGGCTCGAACTCACGGACCGCGAGATCGTGACCTGGCTGAAGTCGGACGCTTAACCGACTGCACCACCCAGGCGCCCCAAAAATAATAGATACTTTAGAGCAGTGGTAACTTGACTGTGTACCAATATCACCTTGAGATCTTGTTAAAATACAGGTCACCCTACCCTCAGAGTTTCTGACTTGTTACATCTGGAGTAGAAGTCCAAGAATTTATATTTCTGACAAATTACCAGGTGATGCTGATTATACTGGTCCAGGATCCATGCTTTGAGAACCACTAGTCTACACAATTTAATTGTCTCCTACCTTCCTTCTTTCCCTATGGTTGGATATACTTTCCTCACCTTTTTAATGAATTTGTAAAGAAAAGTCTTCCAAATTATACCTAATTATGAAATATACCTCCCACATATATAAGACACATCTGAACCTCCATAGACTTTCAGATTTATAAATAACAACATAATTGTAGGAAAATATGGCTGAAATTTGTATGTGCTCATTTAAACTAGTAATCCACAAATACAGAGCTCCACTCATGTTAAAAGCCATAGATATATATTCTCACAGGAAGTTGTAATTTTCACTTTTTTAGGTCCTTTGTGATATACTTATGGAGAAAATAGGGGAAAGAAAGTAACTGTTGAGGATTCTCAGCTCATCAGTGATTCTATTCTCAGTGGCTTACAAAATGTTTTCTTTTTTTTTTTTTTTTAATGTTTATTTATTTATTTTGAGGGAGGGGGGCGGGGGAAGAGAGGAGGGAGAGAGAAATCCTAACAAGCTCTGCCCTGTCAGCATAGAGCCCAATGCAGGGCTCAATCTCAGAAATCGCAGGATGGTGACCTGGGACAAAATCGAGTCCAGATGCTTAATTGATTGAGCCACCCAGGCACCCCAAAATGTTTTCTTCTTAAAAGACAGCCATTTTTTGGA